>NW_028248469.1:0-80414 GCF_964263255.1 Lissotriton vulgaris
CGCGGCGGCGGCAGGATAAGAATCCTTTTACAGCAGAAGTAAGTCGGACGAGCCCGTCCAAGTGGGCCGTCCAACAAAGAGAAAAGTGTACGTCACACTAACCTCTTTCCCAGTGGCCGGCCACCGTTTAGCATAAACGGTGACGCAAGCCAATGGGAAAGAGTGGCGGGGCTTAAAGCATGCTAGAGAAAGATCCTCAGATCATAAGATCTCGTCAGCGAGACTGCACATGTGCGCAGTCTTACGCTAGGCATCGGCCTAAATAGTGAACATTTAAAATTCGAAATCAGCTCTGGGTAAAAGGTTTTCTCTACACGTATAACTTCTGGTCAAACAGTATATAGACATTCAAAATCTTCATCTACCTTTATATAGAAATAGAGGATTACAAAGGACTCGTGCACCCCTACCGGTCCTGTAAGTGTATACTCATTTCCTCAAACTAAGTTGCCGATGCACTCAAAACAGTACACACATTGTTAAGTAACAATACACAGGCATTATAGCAACAAATGACAGAAGTGTTTCAACAAAAAACTCTCATGAAGGGTAAATCGTGGAGTCTTTAATGCAGTATACAGCCAGCCGACACGTGTTTCATCGCACTCGCGATTCCTCAGGGCTGAAACAAACAGTCAATTGACAATGGAGCATGTGTCTCGTAAGGGTACAGTTACATTAAGACCTTGGTTTCTGGTCTGTACATACTTGTTTCTATGCTTCTACTCCAGTGAGTGTACAAAGATTCTTCTTATAGTTCCTAAGTGCCACCACAACACATCCGTGTCGCAAGTGTGTAGATTATCAATATTATTACTCGACGTGCTGGTGAGTAGTGGTTTTTGTGCTGACACGTAGATGAAACTAGAATAATTTTCTTGAGATACAGGGTATCTAGCTGCAATGTGGTCTATTTGTGTGCGACTCATTCACACTCCATGCTCAGTGAAATTGTGAAAAGTATAAAAACTGTGACTCTATGCACAGAAACGGCACATACCTAGATGGCTGTGTCAAGGTCAGAAGGTCTATGTATTCAACATAGGGAATAAAACACGAAAAAATAGAAAAAACCTCATCACTGAATATCATACTTCAAGTAATATGGCAAGAAACATCACAATAGTGAGGCTGTGAGATAAAAAGAAATTGAAGCTCACCGCTCAGCTGGTGATAATTCCGACCCAGCCGGGCCCGTGACCGAAGATACTCGGTATGAGTATATGCGATGAGAAGTAAGGTTCTGTAACTAGATTAAGTAACCTGAGTCACTAAGAGTCAGTCGGAATCTCATTATTTCACATGTACAATTAATTTATAGACCTGGTATTCCTATATAGCATAAACGAAAATTGATGAAAGATGAACAGCACATTTGACCGATTACAAAACGGACATTGTTAATTTGAGGATAGCATCTGCTCCTATCTCCAATTTACCCAGTATGGTAAATCACGTATTAAATTCAAGTATGGTCATACATGGTGCATAGAAGTTTAATAAAGACTTACATAATGGAGTTTTGAGTAGGTGATATAGGCTCGGAGGTCACAATCTATCACAAATCCAAAGTTGTCGCCCACGTCGAACAGGGTGTTGTTCTGTGGAAATTAGGGGCCCGATGATCATTTGTTCAATTCAACTATATCTATAGAAAAGATATATCTAGGGTAAAATATTGCGTTGGCTTACCTATTGGGCGGTATAGAATCTGGTTTTATGCCGAGTGTGGCTCTGAAGAAGCGGGACGCCCCAAGCTGAAATGAAACCAAATTTGCAATGGAGTTAAGCTCCTCGTGAAATCACACGACTGGTTTCTTTTAGTGGATATTAAGCACGATGTCGGTTCTTTCTTTATTGCTTACCTGAATCAAGCTGTAGAGCGGCGTGTAACGTGTCCGAAACCCCCGAGCTGTGTTCCTGTTTGGACACGTGACCGGGTCTCTGGGGATGTTAAATGCGTCATTACGCTGCGCAATTGGTTAACTAGACCGATTGCTTACTCTAGGTCCGCGTCCATGTTGGATTCCCAGTTGAGCCCTGAAAATAACCGATCATATTACGATCTAATAGTTGAGTAATTGGTAAGTTGTGATATGATGGTCACAGCATCGAGTCGCAATGAAAAGTTCGAGATCAGAAAGGTAAAGGGCAGAATTCTGGATGTAGCCCGAATAATTATAGCGATGAACAGACGATGTCTCTATTATGTAGTCGGTTATGTGCGGTTCATATTAGTCGGAAGATCCAAGGATCAGATTACAATTATGCCGGTGGGTGAACGGTTGAATAAAATTTATGCTACAGTGTTGGCTAAGCACAGAATGGAAGATATAGGTGATCCTCCCGGTGAGCTTAATTGTGAGCACCGTGAATGGACATAATCAAACTACCGGTGCCTGTCCCAGTCACACGTGGATATACATTAAGTGCAATTATACATATGCAACACAATCTTATTTTTCTCTTATATATATGCATGAATTAATCTCAGAATTCCAAGTGCAAACCTTCACAAATACAAGAATAACCGAGTACAGGAGAGTTCTCCTAGCATGAAGGAGTGGCAGTTGTACATTCATAATATCACAAATTGTCAAATTCTGATCTATATACATTGTTGTATGTCACAGTATCATATCTATGGTTATACATTCTGTGGCTCAGTTTCCCAGGAAATATTGCATCTCCTGGTCATAATTGAGTCCTCGTTCTACAGATTTCAGACGCATAATCCAGGTTGCCTCTGTGCGTCTGAGTCTCAATTCGCGGTTACCACCTCTGACGTCCTGAGGGACTATTTCAATGCCAAAGAATTTGACCACTTTGTTGGTCCTATCCTTTTGGCAGGAGGCTATATGTAAGGCTACCGGATATTTAGGATCACAGTTCAAAATTGCCCTTATATGTTCCATCATTCTCTCTTTGAGTTGTCTGATGGTGCTTCCCACGTAGAACTTTCCACATTCACATTCTATGATATAAATCACAAATTTAGTGGTACAATTAATGTTACTCTTAATGACGAAGGAAGCACCATCTGGACCCATGAATTGAGTAGTGCCATGTTTAGCCCATTTGCACATGCTGCAAAATCCGCATTTGTAAAAACCTAGGCTATGTCGTGTCATCCAAGTTGTGTATTTTATGTCTCTAGGCACCGTGGGACTCAATTTACTTCTTAGTGTATTGCCTCTTCTGAAGGAAATTTGAGGTCTATCTGTGATGTGATTGGTAAGAGCTCTTTCTGATCTCAATAAACCCCAATGTTTGGTCAGGCTTTTACGTAAAACGTCGTGGAGTGAATTGAAGTCAGTTACCATTCTGATTTGTTCCCTTCCAGAAGTGGTAGGTTTGTGTGTGGTGGTGAGAGTGTGTATTCTCTTGACTTTTTTCACTCTTCTCTCGGCTTTCTCAATAGTCTTGTTTGAGTAGCCTCTGTTATAAAATCTTTCCTTCATGCTTATCAAACATCTCCCGAACTCACAATCCTCACTACAGTTCCTTTTCGCCCTTAAAAACTCGCCATAGGGTATGGCGTTTATTTGATGTGGGGGATGTGAGCTCGAGGCATGCAAGACTGCATTGCATGCAGTGGATTTCCTGAAAAGTCTGCTATGTAGACAGTTGGACGATACATAGAACTCAATGTCCAGGAATTCAATATTCGTCCTGCTCCAATTCATCGTGAATCGGATTTCCCAAGTATTATCATTGAGATGTCTGAAGAAGTCATTTAAAAGCTCTTCTGAGCCGGACCAAATTAGGATGCAATCATCAATATACCGACCCCAAAATATAATGGAGTCGATATATCGTGCACCCTTCTTGCTCCAAATAAGGTCGGATTCCAATGCACCCATGAATAGGTTGGCAAACAAGGGTGATATTTTTGAGCCCATGGCCACTCCCTTCTTCTGACAGTACCAGTTTCTGTCAAACATAAAAAAGTTGTTTTTGAGGACCAGTTCAATCATTTTAGATAACATTACAGTGTGTTGCCAAAGTGTGGCCGGTCTGTTGTAAAGAAATTTGTTAACCGCCTGTATGCCTAGATCTAAATTGATACTGGTATACAGTGAAACTACATCTAACGTGACAAGTAGAGATCCCTCTTGCCACTGGATGTCTGCTAGAGTGCTCAAAATATGTTTGGTGTCCTGTATGTAGGAAGGTAGGTTTCTGACAAGGGGACCTAAGAAAAGAATCACATATTCAGCTATTCTTTCGGTAGGGCCCCCAATGCCAGAAACAATTGGTCTCCATGGTGGAAAAGGGAGATTTTTGTGGACTTTCGGAAGAGTGTATAGCCATGGATAAGTTGGTCTGAACACCTTGAGATATAGGAACTCCTCCTCGTTTAGTAACCCAGATTGTTTCCATTTTAGCAATTGTGAATTAATTTCCAGTGTTTAGGGACCAATGGGGTTATACGTCAGGCGTTCGTAGCAGGACTCGTCTAGTAGTTGTTGTAGGATTTCTTGGTGATAGTCTACACGATCCATTATCACTACGTTGCCCCCTTTGTCCGCTTCCCTGATTGTGATGGTGTTATCATTCATGAGTGTAGTGAGTGCATGTCTTTCCCCATAGGTGAGGGTATCTTTGTATTTAAACATCCTGTCCCTTCGAAGACGATTCAGGTTATCCAGATCCTCTACCACACGTTTATGAAAATTGTCTATGGCATTGCCACCAGGTAGTGTGGGAATCCATTTGGATTTTGATTTTAACCCACTGACAATGCTGTAATCGGATTCTATATCCAATTCTTCCAGTAATTGGTCCATATCAAGAGGCAAATCCTCCATATCAGTCAATGATAAGAGAAGGTGGGTTGTATGCACATCTTTTATTGACAGGGCATCAGAGGTACTTTGTACAGGTGTAATTCTCATTTCTCTCTCCCTTTTCTCTAACCCAAAGAAATGTTTTTTTAGTTTTAAGTTCCGAATGAATTTAAAGAGATCAATCTTTAACTTGCAGATGTCTCCAGTAGCATACGGGTTGAAGTTCAAACCCTTGCTTAAAAGAGAAATCATATCTAGAGTGAGATGTAGTTTTGAGAGATTGATGACCTGTACACCCTGATTCTCTACATTTACTGATTCTTGTTGGCTCCTGATCTCAGCTTCCTTCGATAGTCTTCTGAGCTTGCTACCCCTGCCCCTCCTTGTTTTGGTTCTGATTGATTTCTTGGGGGCATGTATCTGTTGCCCTTTCTTATGCGTAAAACCTCTTGAAAAAAAGCTGGCATGTTTCATTTCCTCGTCTTGGTTGTGGCTCCAAGGGACTTCTTGTCTGTAAATGAATTATGTGCCGTGCTTCACGTTTTCTCAAGTGCAGTGTACGATTAACTCCTCTTTTCTTCATTTGGACTTCCTCAATGATAAAGTATCTCAAAAGTGAACTGTTTGAGAGATCGTACTCCTCAAAATGGTGTGCTACTGGGTGGTGTTTGTCTTTATTGTGTATAGCACGTAGGTGCTCCAGTATACATTTCTTTGCTGCAAACGTGGTGCTCCATACATATCTCATCTTACAGGGGCATTCTAGTACATAAATTACAAACGTTGTGCTACAGGTAAGGAATTGTTTGATGGATTTGGTAGCTTCAGGGGTGTCATATGTTTGACCATTACTCTTGATTTATAAACTTTGCAATGGCCACAGGGAAAAACTCCCTGTAGGTTGTGATGGTGTATACTCTGCTCTGAGCTAATGTCCCCTCTCACTAGAATATCCCTAAAGCTTCTCCCTTTCCTGTATGTTATCATGAGGCGGTCCGGCAGATCTTGTCTAACCCGAACGGCTGAACGGAATTACACCAAACTTGGCAAAATGGTAGGGACAGGTATGTAGTAGTGCCTTTTCTATATTTGGTGAAAATCCCTCCAGTAGTTGTTGAGAAAATTGATTTGAGCAGATTATATATCTATATGCGCTAAACATTCTATTGGGTATAACTTTGGCGCTGATTGAGGAACCTGTGTGTAATTTTCCAGAATTTTGGCCAGCTCCGCTCCGCTCCTTCCCTGAAAGTTTCGGGGGGATTCGTCAAGCGGGGGCCGAAAGGGGGGTCCCAAAACGTGTTTTCCCCATGATAATTTACATAGGGACCTTTAGACACGGCTGCAGCCCGAACGGCTGAATGGAATTACACCAAACTTGGCAAAATGGTAGGGCCTGGTATGCAGATGTGCCTTTGCTATGTTTGGTGAAAATACCTCCAGTAGTTCTTGAGAAAATCGAATTTGAAAATTTTCAAATGGCATTTTATATGGGACCTTTAGACACGGCTACAGCCCGAATGGCTGAACGGAATTACACCAAACTTGGTAAAATGGTAGGGACAGGTATGCAGTAGTGCCTTTTCTATATTTGGTGAAAATCCCTCCAGTAGTTGTTGAGAAAATTGAATTTGAGCAAATTATATATCTATATGCGCTCACGAGTACCGTACGTGTACGTGCGCGTACCCTTACGTGCACGAGCGAGTTTCTGATTGGCTGGCATGTCAACATTCTAAACTGTCCAAACCAGTAAGTGTTGGCCACCATCTTGTTTTTCAGGAGAACTGAGGCACAAGAGAGCCCAAAACAAGAGTGAAAAACACGAAAAGGGGGCAGGGTAGAGACCCCCCAACCCTCTAGCCCTTCTCAGGGGGTCAAAAAGAAAAAAATATTTCGAAAGAATTGCGGGGTACATTGATGAGTGACTGTATGTATGAGTGATTATATGGGTGAATGAGTGAATGTGTGTGTAGACCTAGGAATCAGTGAGTGCGTATGTAGTAACTGGTATTGGTGTGTCAATGGTTTAAAGAATGGTAGTCTGTATTTAACACTGGGTATATCAAAGGTTATATTAGAGTGTGAGGAGGTGCATCGTATTATCACATGAATGATATCATCAGTGATGTCATCAGTGATGTAATTTGAGATGTCATCAGTGATGTCACTGACCATGTCATGAATGATGTAATATGTGACATCATCAGCAGTGGATTGCGGGTGTGCAAAATATAGTTAGTACAACTAACTATATAGGAGCAATTTCAATGGTTTTTTAAATGCTAATTCCTAACTATATAAGGCCTGAAACCTATGGTTTTTTTAAGTGAATATATATATATATATATATATATATATATATATATATATATATATATATATATATATATATATATAACCAAGAGTTTCCTTTTCATGAGAAGCACTTGCAGATTGGTATGCAGCTTATGGACAAAAAGCCTCCGGCGTTAATCCAAGCCACCTCACTGTTATGCCAACGCGTTTCAAGCTGGACGCTCTTCTTCATGGGCAGAGTGATCAAATAAAGACTCGCAATGGCCTCTAGTACATCCCCTTTATTTCAGTTCAATTAGCCTTCAGGTGAGTTTTTTCTCGCTAAGAATTGTGGGACTAGTAGGCAAATATAATACAGGAGATAACAGTAGCATAACAGTGAGGTGGGTCTGTGGCAGCCTAAAAAGGCTGCACCACGCGGAGTAGGTTTGTGCTGAAATATTGAAAAGCAACTGTGCGGGACTTTTTAATTCACCTTGCAGGAACTGTGATTTTTTACCTTGCAGGAACTGTAATTTTACAACAAGTGCAAATGAGACAGCGACCCACTTAGGGATTATATTTGCCTATTAGTCCCACAATTGTTAGCGAGAAAAAACTCACCTGAAGGCATTGCAGGGTGCGAGTTATAGTTAGCTGAACTAGCAATAACGGCCAAATTTCTCTGGTTTTGAATGAGTGGAATGTCTAACTAACTATAACGTCCCTGAAACCTGTGATTTTTTCAGTGAATTTCTAAGGTTTTTTAAAGGCTAATTTGTAACTATAACATCCCTCAAACCTATCGAATTTCAAAGGTTTTTTAAATGATAACTTCTAACTATAACGTCCCTGAAACCTATGGTTTTTTTCAGTAAATTTCAAAGGTTTTTTAAATGCTAATTTCTAACTATTCCTACAGAGGTAGGACGTGTCCAAAAAGAGGAAGAAAAGCACAGAAAGAAGCAAGAGAAATGCAGAAAGAGGAAACAGAAGTCCAGAAAGACAAATAAAGTTGCATAAAGAAGCAAGAGATATGCAGAAAGAATCAACAGAGGTGCAGAAAGAGACCTTGTTGCAAAGTCATCCTATGTCCCCAGCTTTTTGCTGACTGGTACTGGTGGTAACTGACTCTGACTAACCAGGCCCCGAGTCAGTGCTATACTGAAAGACACATCGAATACAGTGAAAACACCTAAATACACTAGGGTACACTATGGGTTGGGGTACCCCTGTGATTGACAGGAACTCTCCTTAAGGCTCTAGTACATAATAGGGCAGGGGGATTAAAACTACCTCTAAGTCAGAGGTGCAGAAAGAGGCAATAGAAGTGCAGAAAGGAGTAACAGAATACCGAAAGAGGCAAGAGAGGTACAAAAAGAAGCAAGAGCAGTGCAGAATGTACCATCAGAGGTGCAAAAAGAGGCAAGAAGGGTGTAGAAAAAAGTAGGAGGGGTGCAGAAAGAGATGAGAGAGGTACAGAAAGAGGCAGGAGGAGTGCAAAAAGAAGTAACAAAGAGGCTTAAAGAGGCTCAAAGGCTGCCGAAAGAGGCAAGAGAGGTGCAGAAAGAAGCAAGTGAATTACAGAAAGAGGCAACAGAGGTGCAGAAAAACATGAGAGGTGCAGATACAAGCAGAAGTTCAGAAAGAGGTTTAGATTTTCTGAAAGAAGCCAGGGAAGTGAAGGAAGGACCAACAGAGGTGCAAAAAGAGGCAAGAGGGGTACAGAATGAGGAGAGAGACGTGCAGAAAGAAGCAAAAGAGGTGCACAAAGAGGCATGAGGGATGCGGAAAGAGGCAAGAGCAGTGCAGAAAGAACCAAGAAATGAGCAGAATGAGGCAAGAGACGTGCAGAAAGAGGCAAGTGAAGTGAAGAAGGAGGGAATAGAACTGCAGAAAGAGGCAAGAGAGTTGTAGAAACAGGTACAAGGGGTGCAGAAAGAGGGAACAGGTGTGCAGACAGAGGCAAGATAGGTGCAGAAAGAGGGAAGAAGGGTGCAGAAAGAGGCAAGAGGGATGCAGAAATTTGCAACAGAGGTGCAAAAAAAGCAAAAGGGGTACAGAAAGATGCAAGAGGGGTGTAGAAAGAAGGAAGAGAAGTGCGGAAAAAAGCAACAGAGGTGCTTAAAGAGGCAAGAGGGGTACGGAAAGAGGCAAGTAAGGTGCAGAAAGAAGCAAGAGAGGTCAGACAGAAGCAAGAGAAATGCAAAACGAGCAAAAAGAAGCACAGAAAGAAGGAAGAGAAGTGCAGAAAGAGGCAAGAGAAGTGCAGAAAGAGGCAACAGAGGTGCAGAAAGAAGCATGAAAAGAGCAGAAAAGAGAAAGAGAAATGCAGAAAGAGGCAAGAGTGGTGCAGAAAGAAGAGAGTGAGGTGCAGATAGAGGCAAGAGAACTGCAGAAAGAGGCAAGTGAGGTACAGAAAAAACAAGAAGCGCAGAAAGAGGCAAGAGAAGTAGAGAAAGAGGCAAAAGAAGTGCAGAAACAGGCAAGAGAGGTGCACAAAAAGGCAAGAGAAGTGTTGAAAGAAGGAACAAAAGGGCAGAAAGAGGAAATAGAAGTGCAGAAAGAGCCAAGAGAAGGGCAGAAAGAAGCAAGAAAAGTGCAGAAAGGCGCAAGACAAGTGCAGAAAGAGGAAATAGAAGTGCAGAAAGAGCCAAGAGAAGTGCAGAAAGACGCAGGAGAAGCGCAGAAAGAAGCAAAAGAAGCGTAGAAAAAAGAAAGAGCAGTGCAGAAAGAGGGAAGAGAAGTGCAGAAAGAGGCAAGAGTAGTGCAGAAAGAGCCAAGTGAGGTGCGGAAAGAGGTAAGAGAGGTACAAAAAGAGGCAAGCAATGTTCAGAAAGAGGCAAGAGAGGTACAAAAGAGGCAAGTGAGATGCAGAGGCAAGAGAGATGCACGAAGAGGCAAGAGAAGTACAGAAAGAGGTACATTAGGTACAGAAAGAGGCATGAGAGGTGCAGACAGGGAAGTGAGGTGCAGAAAGAGGCAAGAGAAGTACAAAAAGAGGCAAGAGAAGTGAAGAAAGAAGGAAGATTGATTTGCGCACCATTAGTACCAATTTATCACCCACCTTTAGCAATAAGTAGCAGTTGACCATTCCAGCTTTGCAAAGGACCTTCCACCACACTGTAACTCTTGTTGCTGCATTTTTGGTAACGTTTGAGCTCTTTGAGCTAGAAACAAAAAAAATGTGTTCAAGTCTGCAGATTATTCAGCAGATGATGGATCATGCGTCAAATGCAGAAAATGGATAACTATGCAAAAGTCAGTGCAGCCAAACAGTTGCATAATTCCAGTGGCCTTGCTCATACCTCTGACTAGGTTCGGAAGTGCTCCTCAGTGGTTCCTTCGTTTTTTTGTCTCTTTGAGTTCATAGTTTAACTTCTATACAGAGGAGGAAGACTAAACCTGAGGTTACCACTCCACGACACCGACTACCATAACACATAATTACTCACTTTAACACATAATCCCACTACATAATTCCAATACACTAAATACCATATACTTTCTATTCACATATTTGTACTGCACAACATATCACATAATTCCACTACACACAATGTACATTCACTCCACTCCCAAAAACATTGATAAAAATCTTTTACATTTACAACGCCAATAGCTCTAACTCTCACTAATGAAAAACATATTACATTGCAAATGCTTTTTTAACTACTAGTCGCGTTTGCAGAGTGGTGGAGAAAGGGGGCTGGGCCACCAACCAGCACTCAGGAATTCTGTTGCGATGGACTTACTGGAGGCACCAGGAGGGCTTCTTGGCCCCTAAAGTCCCTCAGCAGTAAAGTGGACTTCATACCCCAACTGATAGTGTGCCAAGAAGCACATTTTCAGTGTGCTGGGGAAAGGAGGCGTGGCCTCCGAAGACCTTTTAGCAATACCACTGTGTGGGACTCAGTGGTGGTAATATCAGGGGTAGCTGGCCCCCAAGGACAACCTTAGGGGCCAACTACCCCTCCTATTACCTCCAGTAAGCAATGGTAAGTTCTCAGAGTGTGCCACACCCCCTTTGCCCACCAGTCTGCAAACACGCTACCTGGCGCTCTCTTAGTTGAGGGTTGAAGTCCCATTCGCTGCTCGGAGTCGTTAGGTGCTGACTAGCCTACCTGACACCTCCAGTAAGCCCCGGTTAGTGGGATTGCTGAGATTGGCCGCAGGCCGCGTCCCCTTTCTCTACCACTCAGCAAACGTGCCTCCTGACGCGCTCTTGGTTGGGGGATGAAGTCCCCTTGCCCCCTGGGGGCCAACTAGCCCACCAGGAATCTCCAATAAGTGCCACACAGATGCATTGCAGAGAGGTGGTCCTAGGCCACACACCCTTTTCACACCACTCTGCAAACGTGCCTCCTGGGGCACTGCTGCTAATGGGTTGAAGTCCACTTGTGTCCTTAGGTCCTCAGGACACAAGAGGACCTCATCGCCCCACGAGCAGTGCGCCAAGAGGTGCGTTTGCAGTTCACAATTGGAAAAAGGCGCAAAGCCGAAACGCGTCCTGTTTGTTTCTCTCTGTGAATAAAATACTGAGTTTCACCCCCAACAAAGTGCGATCTCTTCACTTGCCTTGGCTCGTGAGGTTTTGAGCTTCGATATTCACACGGTACCACCACCACAGACTTTGACCGGCACCCGTTCCAGAGTGCTGATATATGAAGAAAGGGTTGCCTGTAGGCGAGACACACCCACATGCAGGCAAATCAAGTTCAGGAAAGGTCTTCCGGTAAACCACACCTCAGCCATTCCAGGCGAATGGCAGCACTGGGGAAGGTTACTTTAAAGTGAATTCATTTACGTAAAGAACTTTGCCACTGCAGGATGTCAGCAGCCCACTTGGGTGGAATAACTGAGTCCCATAATGCTATGCGATTTACTCACTTGAGCGAGATTACAAATATAAATAAAAAAGAGGGAAAATACTTGCAGTCTTGTGTGTTAGTCATCTGTGTTGCAGTCTACCTATGATGAAGGACGTCAGGCCATTAAACGCGCCAGGACGATTTAGGTGTGATTTACTGGAAGACCTTCCTTGATCTTGATTTGCCTGCCTGTGGGTGCATCTCGGCTACGGGATAATATATATATATTTACTCGTACAGAATAAGTGAAATTCAGCAGTTATAGTTAGCTGAGCTAACTATAACTTGCGCCCCTGCAATGCACTGCTTAAGATTTCACTTATTATATCACTCATAACATGGTTAGTGCCATCACTCATGACATCATCATGACATCTCAAATGGCATCACTCATGACATCATCCAGTGACTGCGAGTGTTTTTAAAACGTTAACGAGTGTTAAATATATATATCACAGTGTATTGTTGAATCAATGTGTGTATGAATGCCTGTAGGGTTGATTCAGTGGATGTGTGACTCACTGTATAAGTGAGTAATTAGGTGGTTCAGTGAATGTATTGGTGAGTAACTAGGTTGTGTGGATGTCTGTATCAGTCTGTCAGTTGGTGTCTAAGTGGCTGTATGGGTGTGTGAGTGGGTAAGTGAGTTTCTATATGGGTGAGTGATTGGTTGTCTGAGTACCTGTATGGGTCTATGAGTGTCTGTGTGGGTGGGCGAGGGTGTGTGTGACTGCCTGTATGGATGAGTGAGTGGGTGAGACAGTTGCTCTATGGGTTAGTGAGTGTGTGTGTGAAGGGCTGTATGGGTGAGTGAGTATGTATATGGCTGTGTTGGTGAGTGAGTGCATGTGACAGTGGTATGTGGGTGAGTAACAGTATGTGAAAGGTAATAAAGGTGAGTGATGGGGTATGTAAGTGACTGTATGGGTGAGTGATTGAATGTGAGAGTGGCTCTATGGGTGAGTTTGTGCTCGTGTCAGTGGCATAGGTGAGTGAGTATGTGTTAGTATCTCTATGAGTGAGCGAGTGTGTGAGTAGCTGTATGGGTGAGTATGTGGCTGTGAGATTGACTATATGGGTGCGTAGGTGTTTGACTAACTCTATGGGTGACTGACTCAGTGTGTGAGTGGCTGTATGAGTGGATATGTCAGCAGCTGTATTAGTAAATGAGTGGCTGTATGGGTGAGTGAGTGGATGTGCGTGTTGATATATGAATCAGTTACTAGCTGTGTAAGTACTGTTACAGGTGTGTGAATGGGTTTGAGAATTGTAGTGTGGAAGTTGGAGTGGGTGTATGAAAGGTTTTATGAGGTAGGAGTGGGTGTGTCAGAGATGTTGTAGATGATGTCATCAGTGATGTAATTTGAAATGTAATCAGTGATGTCACTGACCATGTCATGAGTGATGTAACATGCAAGGTCATAAGCAGTGCATTGCGGGCCATAGGTTTTAGTTAGCTGAGATAACTGTAAATGCTGAATTTCTATGGTTTTGTGCGTGTACAATCTGAGCCTAACTATAACATCCCTTAACATTTTTTTCCATGAATTTCTAAGGTTTGAATTTTAATTCTATTTCCTAACTATAACATCTCTGTAACCTTTATTCTTTTCCAGTGAATGTATTGTTTTTTAAAATGTTATTGCCTAAATATAAAGTCCCTGTAACCTTTTTTTTTTTGGTGAGTTTCGAAAGGTTTTTAAAATTTGTATTTTCTAACTGTAAGTCAAGTCAAGTCAAGTCAGAGACTCTTATATAGCGCTCAAATCACCGCTAAGTCTCATGGCGCTTGCAGAGGCTCCAGCAGCCTGATCCAGGTCCTGATTTGCATAATTATTGGTCAAACAGCCAGGTTTTCAGTTATTTACGAAAACCCTGGTGGTCCGCCATAGAACAAAGATGGGATGGTAACTTGTTCCAGAGATAGGGAGCAAGAAAAGAAAACGATCGACCTCCACTACATGACATACGGACGGGAAAGGGGGTGAGCAAAGATTTTGCACTAGATCTTAATGTTCTGCTAGGCTGATAGTGGCACAAGATTTTAAAGAGACCTCTTTTCCTAACTGGAAGCCAATGGAGGGACTGCAGACTTGGGGCAGAGGGAGAACTAGGTGGAAGGTTTAAGATCAATCTAGCCGCCGTATTTTGCAAAACTTCCAACTTGGAGAAGAGGTCTTTGTTTAGGGAAGCCAATAAGGCATTCCCATAATCCATACGGCTCACAATTAGGCCTTGGATCAGTGGCTTCAATGGGTAGCCATTTAAAAATGTTATGCAACTACTTCAGAAGCCCATAACAAGTGCCTAGCACAATATTGGCATGATTTTTCATGGATAACTTGATATCAATTGTTAATCCTAGTTTACAGACTACTTGTTTAGGGAATGGGCAGGGGCTAGTGCCATAGGCCACTAGCTGCGAGACCAATAATCCTCGGCCCTTCCAAACAGAATGATCTCAGTTTTACTGCCATTCAGCTGCAGTTTGTTTTTGCCCATCCAGTTATTGATATGAGTCAGGGAGTTTTTAAACCGGACCAGTGTGTCAGCAGGGTCAGAAACAAAAGTAATCAGCAGCTGCGTGTCATCGGCATATGACACGGCTTCAAACCTGTATGATCTGATTATCCTGGCACACCCATGATGCCTATGATTAGGGATACAGAGTAGATATGTATGGAGCCGAAGTGAGCACAAGGGTGATGGTCAATATTTTGCAAACCGTTCTCTGATTAAGGGGGATGAAGGTCGCTAGGGTTAATATATATTGTTGGCAATGCAGTTGTTGTGATGAAAATAAATAAAATATGTTTACAATGATCTGATTATCCTGGCCAGAGAAGTTACATAAAGATTAAAAAGCATCGGGCTCAGGATGGAACCCTGAGGAACTCTGATGCTTACTGGTCTACTTCAAGCTACCATGGTATCTATGTGTTCAGTAGTGGAGCGGTATTTTAAATAATTTTTAAACCAACACAAAGCTTTCCCTCGGACTCCCATCTCCCAGAGCCGAAGTTCTAAAATGTCATGGGAAAGTGGCGGACAAGTCCTTTTAATTAACCTTAAAGAATGGGTGTGTGAGTGGCTGTATATATCAGTGAGTGAGTGTGAATGGCTACATAAGTTTGTGAGTGGGTGTGTGATTGACTGTATGGGTCTATGAGTGGGAGTGTAGTGGTTTTGTGGGTGTGTAAGTGGCTGTATTAGTGAGTATAAATGGATATGTGAGTGGCTGTATGGGCCTGTGAATGGGTTTATGAGTGGTTTTGTGAGCCTCTAAGTGGATGTGGGTGGGGCTATGGATCTGTGAGTGGGTGTGTGAGTGCCTGTGTGGATCTGTGAGTGGGTATGTGAGTAATATTGTGGGTCTGTGAGTGGGCGTGAGTGCCTGTATGGGTCTGTGAATGGGTGTGTTTCTCTGTGGGACTGTGAGTGAGTGCATGGGTGTGTGAGTGCCTGTGTGGGTCTGTGAGTGGGTGTGTGAGTGAGTCTGTGAGTGGGTGTGTTACTACCTGTGTGGACCTGTGAGCTGGTGTGTGAGTGGTGCTATCATTTTTTGAGTGGGTGGGTGTGCCTGTGTGGCTCTGTGAGTGGGTATGTATGTTTGTGTGGATGTGTGCGGCTCGATTACATATTCCTTCCACACAGCTACTCACACTGATTGGCACAGGCCACGATCTTGGCCAGAGGACTCTCAGATCACGCGCCCATTCAAATCAAGTTGCGCCTGCAGACCCCCTGGACCTCGTGTAGGTGGCACATGTCCCCGTGGCTCCTCCGGGATGCTTCATATCAGGAAACTCTCCTTCTCGCTATTGTGGAATATCTCCAGTTTAACGTGCCTACCTGTCCTTCATCGGTAACGTTAGGGGAGGCTCTCAAGTCAATGATTAGAGGGACGGACATTAGCTTCCGCACAGGGGAAAACATATGCGCCTGGCACAAGAGCAGGGACTGGAGAATCACCAAAGCCTGCTGGAGTCGCAAATTTTAGAAGGGTCAGACCCCAGCTCCCGCCGTAACCTGCTCCATGATCAGCAACAAATCCGCCAGCTCCTCACAGATGAGACCAAAGAGGCGTGGCTGGCAACCCAGCACAGGATATATCAATTGGGCGATAAGTTCAGCCAAATGCTGCACCGGCTGTGCCAGGCTAGATCAGCCCCAGTGCAGGTTCCACTGTTGCATGCTTCGGATGGCTCCCTGAGTACCTCCCCCTCGGCGGTGGTCCAGGTGCTTGCCTCCTTCTATTCTAACCTGTTTAAGGAGCGGGATTTGATTGCGGCACCTCTAATAGATGAATTTCTCTCAGATATTCTCCCCGCAGGCTGTCTGATCAGATGCGCGACCAACTGGATAGCCCCATTTCGGTCGATGACTTACAGGCGGCGCTGGCAGGCATCCACCTGGGTTAACCCCTAGACCAAACAGCTTCCCAAGTGACTTCTTATCTCCCCACATGGCGACTCTGGGCCCCCACTTACTACAGGCTCTGCACAGAGCAGCATATTTTACCACCGGATTGGCATCACACCCCCCAGAAGACCCGGCCTCCTATCGGCCTATCTCGCTTCTGAACTTTGAGCCTAAGCCCCTAGGTAAGGTCTTGCGTACCGCTATAGATCTTGCATTCACGACCTCATACACCTTGACCAGGCGGGCTTTATGCCACAGCGTTCTACGAGGTATAATATTTGGCATGTCCACAATGCCATCGCGAGCGCGTCCAGTTTGGGACGTCCAGCAGCTGTCTTACTCACACATACTGTTAAGGCGTTCAACTCCCTGAGTTGGATTTACGTCTTCAAACGATTAGAGGCTGTGAATCTGGGCCCTCGGTTTATAGTCTAGACGAGGCTGCTGTATACGAACCACACCGTATCGGTTTGTGCTGCAGGACAATGCTCTCCTCCCTTTTCCATCTGCCGGGGCACGAGGCAGGGCTGCCCTCTGTCCCCTCTTCTGTTCGCCCTTGCAATAGAGCCACTGGCGGCGTGGACGCGTCAGGACCAAGCGATTCGAAGGATGGACTGGACACAGGAGCAATCCGATAGAATCGCACTGTATGCGGATGACGCCCCTTCTTTATGACAGATCCATGGTTCTCGGGGCCACGCATCCTGAAAATTCTTCTGGTTTTTGGCGAAACCACTGGGTTGTGTACCAACCCATCCAAATCCACTCTTTTACCCATCTGCGGGGACTAGCGGAAACAGGTTTGGGCCTCAGAACTGCGCATCGCCAATACTGGCTTCAAATATTTGGGGGTGTTCATCTTGCCGTATCCTATAGTCTCTTGGACACATAATATTGCCCCCTTGCTCCCCGATATCCGTCATGGTTTACACAGATTAACTCTCTTTTGAACAGATTTCTCTGGCCGGGAGGAGCGATTCGTGTGGCGCTATCCACGTACACGCAATCTACCTACTGCGGGGGCATTGCTGCGGCAGATGTACAAGCATATTATCCCGCCTCACACCTCTTGGTGATCAATGAGTGGTGGTATGGGTCAGAGGCGGACCTGGCCTACGCAGTCAAATGGATCGCTTTGTCCGGCACCCCCTTGCTACATCTCCTATATAGTAATGATTCCCTGGACACCCTGCCACCAGCATGCCAGACGGTCATGCAAATCTGGCGGTGGACGGTTCAATCCATGGGCTGGTGGGGTAGACTTACCCGCTTCACTCCCCTATGGCATGGCACTTTTCTCCGGCTTGTCGCAGCACCTTATCAGGTTCTCCATGCTTGGGGATGTCATGAGGGGTACCACCCTTAAATCATTTCAGGGGTTGCAGTCAGATTTTGACCTTCATAAATCACAGTTTAATCGCTATCTCCCACTGCGGCATGCCCTTGCTCCCAGCTATGTTGTCTGGAGTCTCTGCCTGAATTCCGTCCTCTAGAGGATTGCCTACTATTGTGGGACATTGGGGACCACAAAATTAGGCGAATATATCAGACACTCAATACTCACACTAGGGTGACGATCCTTAAAACTAGAACAGCATGGGAGGCTGATCTTCCGGCCCTCACAGATGACGACTGGACCGAAGCCTTGACTAGTCCTCGTTACTTGGCGACGTCTGAAAGAAACAGGCTCTTTCAGTTCAAGTACCTCCACCGGGTGTATTACACTCGCTATCGGCTGTGAAAAATGGGTGTGATTCAGTCCCCTATGTGCCTCCGCTGTAGCTCAGAGGAGGGCTCCTTCTTGCATAGTGTGGAGCTGTGGGGTGATACAGACGTTCTGGGCCAGTGGGGTGTCCTGTTTAGGGCGGGTCCTGGCGTGGACTGTCCTGCTGGATCCTAGAATGGTACTCTTACATGGCACGGACGTTATTGGCGGGAACTGCAACAAACAGCACATGTTATTTCTTGGCATTACTGTAGCCAAACATGACATAGCGCAGCACTGGAAAGACCCCTCTCCGCCGAGCGTATCCAATTGGAAGAAGATTTTGGACAGATGTATGATGGCTGAACTAGTGGTGTTTCAGGCGAGGGGGTGCCTACAGAAGCACTGGAAGATTTGGGACCGTTGGGCAACATACAGAGGTATAGATCTCCCCCCTTTGTCACAATCTGCCTCCCGTGACCTAGTTGAACGATTGGTGGTTCACAACTCCCCTGTGTAGTGTATGGTTTCTGTGTTCCTGTGACTGGACAATGATGTTTCATATGTGTAATAATGCACAAAGGTGTTTGGTGCTGTTTGCATTTTGTTTGGTTGTTTATTTTGCAGGCCATGTGGGTATTACATACGTACTGCACCTCTTGCATTTTGTATGTCTTATTCATACTGGGCTTCGCCCTATTGGTATGGAAAAAAATTAATAAAAATCTATTGTTAAGAAAAATGTATATCACTAGACCCCTTCTGATTTTCACCTACATTCAACTTCCCACTTCACTTTTCACACTGTTAACATTCCAACATTTGACTTTTTTTTCCTTCCTACTTAGTGTGCCTGACGAGGTTTAAAATATTTAGATTGACCTTTACAATTACTGATTGTTTTTTCTTATCCAGTCACCAATCCTTATGTCATTTCTTTTAAATTGTGTTGCTTGCCATAGTAGATTTTATACTCATCTTCATGCTTTTTCATGTTTAACAAGATTAGGTTTTTATTTTTGTTGTATTTTTTATGTATGCCGCATTGTGTTTGACACAATGCAGCGGAAGTGTGTCTGCCTCTTAAGTCTCTTTAGTAACAGCAAGGTGTTGTTTTGTGAGCCCCGGTAAAATCTTGTTAGGCATGGGTAATATCACTACCACTGATTATGGCCCACTGAATGATATCGTTGATCTGGTTCGTCCTTTCAGCCAGCTGCTTGTGGGTGGTATAAGGAAGAGCATCTGTGTTCTACAGCAGTTCTCAGTAAGTATTTCTTCGTATCATTTGAGGTTAACTGCTATCCTTTGTTGTTAATTGATTATTCTTGTAGGATAGCCCTCTCTTTCAAAGATCTCTTTGAGACATTTGATAACAGCTTTATTAGGTTCTCAATGAACTTCCATTCAAACCATTTGGAACAGGTGTCAGGATAAATAATTAACGAGTTACAATTTTGAAAAAGGGCCCATGAACTCAATGGCTCAAGTATGTTTAGGTATCTCAGTTTGTTCTGATTGATTTACATGAGAATGTAGTTTTATCTGCCTGTTGTATGCGTTTCAACTTTGCATAAAAACGTTGCATTATTAGGCATGCTCAGCCACCAAAACGTTTTTTTTAAAACTTTTTGTTGGTTAATTTTCAGTTTATGTGACCAATTAGTGCATGCATAGTGAATATGCACCTCAAGTTGCTTGGTGGAATGAGTTTTACGTTTCTACACAGTAACCCATGTTCTGCAGAGAGTTTATCTTTTATTTACCACTAAGGTTGCACACTCACTGACACACTGTTCTCTTTAGGCCTGATTTTATGTGGTAACTAACATTCTCCAGCACAGTATATGCGTGCAAACACCAGGATCACTATGTCAACATGGCCTGGCTGGGCAATCACTTCGGCCTTAACAATTAGGTATCAGACTTCCATTAAAGCATGGTCCTCCCCAAGCAAAACCCAGGCCATTTCATTGATTCCTCTCAATAGGTCTTAAGCTGCAGCATAATTTGGGTGTCTCATTTACACTGGGGAAATATGCAATATTTCAAAAAGAGACGAAGATTGCAACAGGCATTTGTAAGTATTATAGAGAAGTGAGAAAACAGAACAAGAACAATAAAACCCATATGTAAAAGAAATTATGTTTCATATGACAAGAAGTAACTATACCACCCAAGTGTACTACAAACTTAAAGTTCCAGAAAGCGGTGTGAGAGCAGGTCGCGATGGTCAATGGAATTAAACCTGTGACCATCACCAAGTGTTAAGATCCTGGGGGTAATGAAGGTTGTCACTGAAGATGTCTTTGCCTTTACAGGAGTTTTTCTAGATCATAAAAACAATATATTGTGAAAGCATTGACATCCTCTATTGATGAGAATAGATCATTAGCTGCCTGAGGTCAACAACACTAGAAAGGTTGTTGACAATGCATGATTGAACAGTCCAAGTATTACTCAAATGGAACCAACAAGAATTTTATTACAACTAGTCTATGAATGTTGACCCACAAATGTCTGTAGCTGCTAAACTACCAAACACACAATTAAAGCGAAACTAAACAATAGGACTTTAATAGTCGGGGTTTTGTAGCCATGAGTCCTGTTATGAGATCCATTTAGTTAATAATTCTAATAATCTTGCATTCCACAACTCAACTTTGATACTAAATGGATTTCAACAAAACCATGGAGTTCAGGGTGTTGCACTGTTGTAACAAATCAACCTAATTAATTTAGTCACTATCTCCCTTTTCTCTTCTTTCTCCATCTATCTTTTTCTAACACCCTCTACTTCTATCCACTCCATCATATGCTTTGTATAGAATTTCTCTGTCTACATTATGATAGGAGCTTTTCACAACACTCTTTCACCACCAGTCAAAATTAAAATACCAGTCTATTTTTTTTCAATTGGCAAAATGTAATTCGAATATTATTATTACTTACCTACATTTCTATTCGAAAATTAGAAGTACTGGAATTGAAAGGTGTAGGGCAGAACAAGGCTTTAAAGTTTTCTTTCAGCTAAAGAAAATGCCCTTCTAATTACATAAATTTGAAACAAGAGGGGTGAAGGATAAGCGCTGGTTACCATTCATGGCAGCAATGCTGAAGCCCCTCAGGGGTTTGGATACCATGCAGAACGCAACCTTCCAGGAAGGAATGAAGGACGTCGCAGCCTGGATGAAAAATAGCTGCCTGAAGCTCAACTCGGACAAGACTGAAGTCCTCATCCACGGATCCCCCACCTCCACCTGGGACAATACCGGGTGAACCACAGCCCTCGGGAGCCCACCCACCCCGAAAGACCACACACGAAACCTCTGCATCATCCTCGACTCCTCCCTCACCATGATCCGCCAGATCAACTCCGTCGCCTCCACCACTTTCAACTGTTTCTGCATCCTCCACCAGACCTTCAAATGGATCCCTCTGAATGCCGAAAAACCGTCACCCATGCACTCATAACCAGCAGACTGGACTACAGCAATGCCTTCTACGCCGGTATCAACAGAACTCTCCTACTCAAGCTCCAGACCATCCTGAACTCCACAGCCAGACTCATCCTCGGGACCCCACGGAACGAACCCATGACCCAACACCTACGAGACCTCCACTGGCACCCTTTGGAGAAGAGAGTAACCTTCAAACTGCTCACCCACGCCTACAAATCCCTCCACAACATCAGACCCAAATACCTCAACAAGAGCGTCTCCTTCCACGTACCCAAAAGGAACCTCCGCTCTGCCGACCTAGCCCTGGCAGAGATCGCCTGCATATGCAGAAACAGAGCATGGGGGAAAGCCTTCTCCTACATCGCAGCCAAGACCTGGAACGAGCTCCCAGTCAACATCAGATGCTCCCCTACCCTGAACACCTTCAGCAAGAGCCTCACGACCTGGCTCTTCGACTGAACCGGAGTTCCCTTCCACCCCCCTCCCCAGAGCGCCTTGAGACCCTCACGGGTGAGTAGTGCGCTTTATAAACATCTGATTGATTGATTGACTTGTATGGGTGCTTGCCATGACGAATGGGGTTGTACAGTCAGTCAGTCATACCAAAAAAGTTATATGCTCTTATACACTTTAGAGTGCTGGTGTCACTCAAGCAAAACCAAAGGGGATGATAGACGGAGTGTTGAACTTTGCAAGCACTCACCCCCAGTCAACTGATCTGGGTTTAATCCATCATCATTCTTTAGCTCACTCCGCCACCCCAGTTCAGACATGGCCATATGCAAATCAATCTGACCCTGTGTCTCATGGGAACAGTCCAGCCCGAACTCCCAAGCCATGTCTTCCCTGGACCGGAAACAAGCATCCTAGAACCGGTTTCTGGCTAATCAGCCGTCATCAGCCAGGCTAGCTTGAATCCAGTGGCAAAGTGAGCAAGGGACCCACGTCTGGGCATACCCTCCTAACTTAGGGCAAGCAAAGCAAAACCAAAGGGGATGATGGACGAGTGTTGAACATTGCAAGCACTCACCCCCAGTCAACTGATCTGGGTTTAATCCATCATCATTCTTTAGCTCACTTCGCCACCCCAGATCAGACATGGCCATATGCAAATCAGTCTGACCCTGTGCCTCATGGGAACAGTCCAGCCTGAACTGCAGAGCCAGGATACTTTTTTCCGGTCCAGGGAAGACATGTATTATCCAGGTCCAAATGCGTAGTTGTATCTCGTCATTCATCTTGCTCCTCCCTTCCATGGACACTCTGAACATCATTCTTGGTTGCAACTGGCTGGCTGATGAGGATTGGTATGGTAAGTGTGAGTTGCTGCTCCAAGTATAATAGCACTGTGTAAAAGGCTGGCCTGTAAGTTATGATGGAAAAAGAAAAGGGGTAGTAAAAAATAAATGAATGAAAAAATAAAAAACAATTACGGTGTAGTGCAAAAAGACAAAGCTCGTGATGTCGTGAGCGAGAAGACGTTTAGAAGGGGCGGCTTGGATACATTGTGTCTACTCTACTAGTTACACAGCATTAATCTAGAAGAACAAGATCAAAGCCAGCACAGAACAGGCCCACAGCACCGGGCCGCCTGTGAGTCTGTGACCCAAACTCCATTTACCTTAATTTTTGACAGAGCCAGACAAAAGGCATATACATACAGCAACCTAGCATTTTCTAAATCAAGTGACTGAATAAATGCGCCACTGTCAGTCATCATACCAATATTCGACTCTACCACTGCACAGACATGTAGCCTAGGTCTGCTGTGGTTCTTGTTGAATGGTTGTGTGTACCTTTTATTCCACTTCCTGAAACGTATTCCATCAATCATCTCAGATCCAACTGACTGACTGCGTGCAAAGATAGCCTGGTCATCATCATCATCATCAGGTGTGGTACGTGTACGTGTTGTCCAACAGACCAACAGCAACTCAGTCTGTGAGTGACTCCGATTAAGTAAGTCCAGACTGCACCTGCAGTAGGAGTACAATTGGCTAATATTATTAAACAACATGGAAACATTGGCTATCACTTGAGTCACAAGTACTTTGTTATTATTTAAACTACTAGTATAGTTCTACTTCATGCACATTTGCTAAGAGTCAGCAAGCATTCAATGCAATGCATGGCATCATTCATTTCATATACCTGTCATGCTCTTCTCTTTGGCTGTCAGATCAGAGATGCCGAGCCTTCTGAAAGTGATGACGAGTTTACTTAAGTTTTGGATGCCTGCTCAAGTTCTGACCGTGAAGATTTGTGTATGCCAGCAGACAGAGGAGGTAGCCTTAAGACAGTGATGAGTTTTGGATTGGAAACAAAACAGAAGATGGCTATATTCACGTACGTTTCACTTGTAATGGAGGGACTGTTAGAGGATACATTATTGTACTATTCAGTTAAATGCACAGACGTGTAACTCCAATAGGAAAATAAAAATAAGAGACGGTGGTAATGGATTTGTTGTGGTTTGATGGAACCAGAAAGACAGATATACACACAAATAAAGAAAGGGAGAAAGTAACAATTTGAAAGCCTAGTTGTCAGGAAAGAGGAGCTCATCTTCAAACCCTGGTGGTTCAGAAAGAAGTAGGTCATGTAACCCAGTAGTTATGTCTTCGGAGTCGCTCTCCTCTTCCTGCTGTGATTCACATATTTTGTAGTCTGCTGGTATGAAGTGCTGATTAATTTTGATCATGGTTAACCTCTCCACGCTTTTGGGCGGGAGACTGGTCCTTTTCAGTTACAATGACACCAGCAGCACTGAAAACACGCTCAGAAGAGACACTTGCGACAGGGCAAGCCAGATACTTTATATCCAGACTGCTGAGCACTGGCCAATGGCTTCTTTTCCCATACCAATACACCAATGGGATTTGCTCTATGAACACCTCTGTTGAGTCATCCAGATAGGCCTGGACCTCCCGCTCAATGTTCAGTGGTGCTCCGATTTGCTTGGCCTCTTTTGGCTTTGTGACAGCAACGGACTTACCATCCCTTTCTGTAGAAACCAAGCAGCTATTTTTTTGGTTGTGTCTGATGAATCAGATCCTGTTGGTGCTGTTGTTGATGTTATTTGTAGTGTTGGTGACTACTGGGAAGCAAACGGACTGCTCTCATGCTTTGAAGAAGAACTTGACTCTGGAGAATGCCCTGTAGTACTTGCACTGTCCTGGGCTGTACTGGCAGGCCTCTAATTGAGAGCCGTTAGTTTTCTAAATCTGTGGCTTCCTCAGCAATTAAAGTTTTGTACTTGGCAACATCCCCTTCTGTGAATTACTGCATTACTGTTCAGAAATAATTTGTACCGTGAATCCAAAAATTGTGGCAGTAATGTAATGTCGATGTGACACAATCTTATTTTGAATCCTTGTATTGTCAGATAAGCGGGCGGCTAAGGTGTTCGCCAAATAACATGTGTCTATTTTTTCTTCCACACCTTCGTATGTTTCAGACACCTCCTTCAGCTCTTGCTCTTGCTCTAGCATGTACAACAATGGGATAGCTTGGCCCATAGTACAGTCCTCCCTGCTGACTGCAAGTGTGAAGACCTCAAAAGGAAGTAGCATCTCTGTCAGACATTTAATGGGGTCCCATTGCCACATCTCAACGGTCATGGCTTTCATAGTAGGATCATCTAATCTTCTTGTCATGACATAAGCATTAAGTGGTATATACTGCTCAAACAGACGATCAAGCATGTAATAAGTTGAGTTCCAATGTGTTGGGACCTCCTGGATGAGTGCTTTGACTGGCATTTTATGCTCCGGTTCAATGACCCATAGCTGCTTCCAGGCTTTAAAAGAATGATTGAAATGCGGGCATATTCCTCTGCAGGTGGTCAGTAAGTTGCTGACTTTGCTTTCATTTTTCAGAAAGTCTTGAATAACAATGTTAATGCATTGTGCCAAACACGGGACCCTGAAATAGCCACCATCTTTCATGGCCTTAACTACATTACTGCCATTGTCTGTGGCAACAAAACCAATGTTAAGCCCTCTTGGTCGCAGCCATTCAAAGACCTTGCTGTTAAACTCAGCCACAATGTTTGCAGCAGTATGAGATTTCTCCCTAGCAAACATGGCTACAGTTGCATATCTGCGAGTCTCATTAAAAATCTCAACAGTGTCCACACCTGCAGATAGCTTGTCTCTAACACCTGAAAAAGAGATCCAGTGTGCAGTGATGGACATGTAATCAGTGGCTTGGCAACTGGTCAACAAGTCTGTTGTCAGGTGGATACTATGAACAGCACTCTAGAGTAATGCTTTTCCAAGCAATTTCAGCACATCGTGGTGTAGTGCTGGAACAGCAACTATGGCAAAATAGTAGCGGCTGGGAACGTTCCATTTTGGGCAGATGGTTGTCACAAATTCCAGAAAACCCACCCCTTCAACAAAAGAGAAAGGGAGAAGGTCCAGTGCTAACATTTTAGCAAGCTTAGTATTGTACAAATGTGCTATTGGGTGGTTGCGTTCGTACTTTCCCTCCTGCCTAAACATGCTAAGAATGGTACGCTGCTTGATATTTCTTTCGGTTATGCTCGACGCAGCACTTTGCATCGCAGACTTCGCAGCAGTACTCCTTGGTGTCTCCGGCTGACTCTTACTCTGGTGTCACTGAGATGTTGCTGATGCGGAGGATGTGGGCTGTACCACTGCAGTGCTGGGGAAGGGGTACTTTGTGTACCACTACCAGATAGAATGTCTCCCTCTTCTTCTTCCTGATCGACTGTGAGTGGACCTTGTACTAGTTTATCCCCAACATCAATGGTTCCAGTTTTTATGCTACGAAGGTGGTCCTCCCACTTGATTGTGTGATGTTTTTACAAAAGGGTCATTTGGCCTCCGGTACCATAGTTTGTACCAAGCTTACCACGACTAACAGAGGAATGACAAATGGAGCATATAGCAATGTTTTCCTCTTTTGCGCTAACCGTAAAGAAGTCCCACACTGGGGAGCTTAACTTTTGTCTCCTGCTAGAGGTGCCACTTCCAATGCCGGGTGAACTGGAGGGTTTTTGTTGAATTTGACTGTGTGGCTGTGCAGTAGTACCACTACCTACTTCTGCTGAGGTGGTGCTTGTGCCGCATGTAGGATGCTGCCGGCCCTTTGCTAATGTAAAAATGGAAGCTGGAGGTCGTGTTGGTGTTGCTTGTGTTGGAGGTATGCATGCTACATCCCTACTAGTCGCAGCGATTCGGGATAGGGTGAAAATGTTGGTCTCCATGTCCTCGGGGCCAGGACTGATGCTTTTGATGACTGGGTAAGACTCTTCATCATTATTATCCTGCTGTTCTACATCGACCTCCATTAGTATAAGGCTTTCTGGAACCTTCCTTTTCCCTAGCCTGGTCTTGGGATGTCTCTCCCTTTCATGCTCAGATTGTTGTGGCTCACAAGTGAGATCTAGATCATCAGAAGTGATGCTTGGCGAAGTACTCGATGGACTAACCCTCCTTTTCCTTGGTAGGGTTTTGGAAGACAATAGATCTCCTGCATGAGTGGCTTCCTCTACTTCTTGCTCTGCATGAGGCTCAATTTCCTGAACTGCCCCAACTTCGGGAGGAACAAAAACTACTATTGCGGGTGGTGGTTGTGGTTGTTGTTGTTGAACAACTACTATTACGGGCGGTGGTTGTTGTTCACCACTTATCTGCTGTGTTCCCTCATGCGTTGATTGTGTACAACTTTGAGATAGCCATAAGTTTAGGTCAGGCTCAGCATCACTGCTTTCCACTATTAGGTTGGCTACCTCTTCCACACTCATCTGCTTGGACCTGGGTTGGTGGGTTGGGCCCACTGATGCAGAGGTGCTGGCCCCAGCTTGCACCCCGGACACCACTGCTGCAGGCGTACTTTTTGTTTTCCCAAAAAAAGGTTTTGGGTCAACACCAGACTTAAGTGTCACTTCCTTCTTCTGTTCTTCCTTCTTCTCAGCAACTTTCTTGGTCTTGGAGGACCTGGTACCTGCTTTCTTTGGGCCCATCTTCTTCAGATGTCAGCAGCAGCACTCAGTTGCACAAGTTGCAGAGATGTCTGGTCATGTCACACCACATGTCACGCACAACAGAAGGACGTCCGTCTGGCAGTACAAATGGCGATGAATGATGACAGACACCTCCTCCTCAGTCTTTTGTGCACCTACAAGCAAAGAAGGTAGAAGAAAATCAGTCAAATGTGGAATTTGTTGAGATTTACTTTTAATTACTTATAGTGTTAGTACACTCAGTAATGGCTGAACTGATGGTGTTTCAGGCGAGGGGGTGCCTACAGAAGCACTGGAAGATTTGGGACCGTTGGCCAACATACAGAGGTATAGATCTCCCCCCTTTGTCACAATCTGCCTCCCGTGACCTGGTTGAACGATTGGTGGTTCACAACTCCCCTGTGTAGTGTATGGTTTCTGTGTTCCTGTGACTGGACAATGATATGTTTCATATGTGTAATAATGCACAAAGGTGTTTGGTGCTGTTTGCATTTTGTTTGGCTGTTTATTTTGCAGGCCATGTGGGTATTACATACGTACTGCACCTCTTGCATTTTGTATGTCTTATTCATGCTGGGCTTCGCCCTATTGGTATGGAAAAAACGTAATAAAAATCTATTGTTAAAAAAAATGTATATCACTAGACCGCTTCTGATTTTCACCTACATTCAACTTCCCACTTCACTTTTCACACTGTTAACATTCCAACATTTGACCTTTTTTTCCCTTCCTACTTAGTGTGCCTGACAAGGTTTAAAATATTTAGATTGACCTTTACAATTACTGATTGTTTTTTCCTTATCCAGTCACCAATCCTTATGTCATTTCTTTTAAATTGTGTTGCTTGCCATAGTAGATTTTATACTTATCTTCATGCTTTTTCATGTTTAACAAGATTAGGTTTTTATTTTTGTTGTATTTTTTTGTATGCCGCATTGTGTTGGACACAATGCAGCGGAAGTGTGTCTGCCTCTTAAGTCTCTTTAGTAACAGCAAGGTGTTGTTTTGTGAGCCCCGGTAATATCTTGTTAGGCATGGGTAATTTCACTACCACTGATTATGGCCCACTGAATGATATCGTTGATCTGGTTCGTCCTTTCAGCCAGCTGCTTGTGGGTGGTATAAGGAAGAGCATCTGTGTTCTACAGCAGTTCTCAGTAAGTATTTCTTCATATCATTTGAGGTTAACTGCTATTCTTTGTTGTTAATTGATTATTCTTGTAGCATAGCCCTCTCTTTCAAAGATCTCTTTGAGACATTTGATAACAGCTTTATTAGGTTCTCCATGAACTTCCATTCAAACCATTTGGAACAGGTGTCAGGATATATAATTAACGAGTTACAATTTTGAAAAAGGGCCCATGAACTCAATGGCGTGAGTATGCCAAGTATGTTTAGGTATCTCTGTGGGTTCTGATTGATTTACATGAGAATGTAGTTTTGTCTGCCTGTTGTATGCGTT
This sequence comes from Lissotriton vulgaris, assembly GCF_964263255.1. NCBI lineage: Eukaryota > Metazoa > Chordata > Amphibia > Caudata > Salamandridae > Lissotriton > Lissotriton vulgaris. Next base: position 28,981 of record NW_028248469.1, read on the forward strand.
TCAACTTTGCATAAAAATATTGCATTATTAGGCATGCTCAGCCATCAAAACGTTTTTCTTAAACTTTTTGTTGGTTAATTTTCAGTTTATGTGACCAATTAGTGCATGCATAGTGAATATAGTCAAAGTCAAAGTCAAAAGATTTATATAGCGCGCTACATACCCAGAGGGTCTCAAGGCGCTTGACGGAGGGGGGGAATTACTTGTCGAATATCCAAGTTTTAAGTTGCTTTCTGAATGCTAGGTGGTTCTGAGTGAGGCGAAGGTGAGTGGGGAGTGAGTTCCAGGTTTTAGCTGCCAGGTAGGAGAAGGATCTACCTCCCATGGTGGTTTTGTTGATGCGAGGTACGGTGGCAAGAGCTTGGTTGGAGGATCGTAGCTGGCGAGGGGGGGGTATAGAAGGAAAGTCGTGTGTTGAGGCACTCGAGTCCAAGTTCGTAAAGTGCTTTGTGTGCGTGGGTTAGGAGGCGGAAAGTAATCCTCTTATTGATGGGGAGCCAGTGGAGGTTTTTCAGGTGACTGGAGATGTGGTCTTTACGCGGGATGTCTAGTATGAGTCTGGCTGATGCGTTCTGGATGTGTTGGAGTTTTTTCTGGAGTTTTGCGGTGATACCGGCGTATAGGGTGTTTCCGTAGGCCAGGCGACTTGTAACCAGTGCATGGGTGACTGTTTTTCTGGTTCCGGTTGGGATCCAGCGAAATGTTTTTTGAGCATGCGAAGAATGTTGAAGCAAGATGATGAGACGGCGTTGACCTGTCTGGTCATCGAGAGTGAGGAGTCGAGGATGACACCCAGGTTCCGTGCGTGGTCCGTCGGGATGGGTGCTTTTCCAAGGGCCACTGGCCACCAAGAGTCAGCCCAAGCGGAGGGGGAGGTACCTAAGATAAGGACTTCTGTTTTGTCTGAGTTCAGTTTCAGACGGCTATGCTTCATCCACTCGGCTACTTCTTTCATTCCTTCATGTAAGTTGGTTTTGGCGGTGTTAGGGTCTTTGGTGAGTGAGAGGATCAGTTGAGTGTCGTCAGCGTAGGAGATGATGTTGAGGTTGTGTCTGGCGTGCGATGGGCGCGAGGGGGCTCATGTATACATTGAAGAGGGTGGGGCTGAGTGAGGATCCTTGTGGTACGCCGCAGATAACTTCCGTGGCCTCTGACTTGAATGGTGGGAGGCGGACTCTCTGGGTTCTTCCAGTGAGGAACGAGGTGATCCATTCCAGTGCTTTTCCTTGGATTCCGATGTTTCTGAGGCGCTTTAGAAGGGTGCTGTGGCAGACTGTGTCGAAGGCTGCGGAGAGGTCAAGGAGGATGACGGCGACTGTGTCTCCATTGTCCAGTAGAGTTTGAATGTCGTCTGTTGCTGCGATGAGCGCGGTCTCGGTGCTGTGTTTGGCTCGGAAGCCGGACTGTGAGGGGTCGAGGGATTTGTTGGTTTCGAGGAAGGCGGCGAGTTGACTGTTGACAGCTTTCTCGATGACTTTGGCTGGGAATGGAAGGAGCGAGATGGGTCGGTAGTTTTTGAGTTCGGTGGGGTCAGCTGTAGGTTTTTTCAGAAGGGCGCTGAGTTCGGCGTGTTTCCAGCTTTCCGGGAAGGTGGCGGAGTTAAGGGAGCAGTTGATGACGTCTCTGAGGTGTGGTGCTATGATGGAGTCTGCTTTGTTGAAGATGTGGTGGGGGCATGAGTCTGTGGGGATCCTGAGTGGATGGAGTTCATCAGGCGGATGGTGTCCTCAGTGGAGATTGGGTTCCAGTCGTTAAGGATGTTCAGGGGGGGTGAAGGTACGGCCGAAGGTTGGGTGGGTTGGTCTCCGGGTTGGTTGTCGAAGCTGTTGTGGATGTCTGCGATTTTGTTGTGAAAGAACGAAGCTAAGGAGTCGCAGAGGGCTTGAGAGGGGGTGATATCATTGGAGTTGGCAGAGGGGTTGGTAAATTCTTTGACGATGTTGAATAATTCCTTGCTGTTGTGGGCGTTGTTGTCTAGTAGGTCTTTGAATGCAGCTTTCTTGGCAGATCGGATTAGTTGGTGGTGTATGCAGGTGGCGTTTTTGAAGGCGTCCCGCTGGGCGTGGACGGGCGTAGACGGGCTTACCTTTGGCGCACCTTCGGCGCGGCCATAGCGCGTGGACGCTGCGCGTTAGGACATTGGTCATAAATGGAAAGTGGAGGGGGCGGAGCATGGGAGGGGCAGCAGCTGGGAGGCGGTGGCGGGAGGAGGGGCGGACCAGGGGAAACAAACAACAAAATGGAGGGTCAAAGGCGAACAGAGACAGGGGCAGCAAATGCTCAAATGCGCTGAGTGTGCAGGCTAATGAAATGTAAGCACACCAGCCTCAGTGTAGCGGTATTAATTATAACAGCCTCAGCAAGGTTGCGCTATTAATTAAATAAGATAGTGCGGCGCTACGCGAGCAAAGCGCTACAAGGCTGCGAGGATCAGCCAAACAAAGCTATAAATGTTACAGAAATAACGATACCGCTAAGGCGACATAGCGTGGCAGCTGCAAGTCAACAGGAGCGTGGGGGAGCAACCGATCTGAAGGAAGGTCCAGGCGGTCACAGTCTGCTCGGGGGACAGGAAGGTTAGAAATCGTGGGTGGGAGGGGCAGCAGCTGGGAGGCGGTGGTGGGAGGAGGGGCGGACCAGGGGAAACAAACAACAAAATGGAGGGTCAAAGGCGAACAGAGACAGGGGCAGCAAATGCTCAAATGCGCTGAGTGTGCAGACTAATGAAATGTAAGCACACCCACCTCAGTGTAGCGGTATTAATTATAACAGCCTCAGCAAGGTCACGCTATTAATTAAATAAGATAGTGCGGCGCTACGCGAGCAAAACGCTACAAGGCTGCGAGGATCAGCCAAACAAAGCTATAAATGTTACAGAAATAACGATACCGCTAAGGCGACAGAGCGTGGCAGCTGCAAGTCAACAGGAGCGTGGGGGAGCAACCGATCTGAAGGAAGGTCCAGGCAGTCACCTCAAGTTGCTTGGTGGAATGAGTTTTACGTTTCTACACAGTAACCCATGTTCTGCAGAGAGTTTATCTTTTATTTACCACTAAGGTTGCACACTCACTGACACACTGTTCTCTTTAGGCCTGACTTTATGTGGTAAATAACATTCTCCAGCACAATATATGCGTGCAAGCACCAGGATCACTATGTCAACATGGCCTGGCTGGGCAATTACTTCAGCCTTAACAATTAGGTATCAGACTTCCATTAAAGCATGGTCCTCCCCAAGCAAAACCCAGGCCATTTCATTGATTCCTCTCAATAGGTCTTAAGCTGCAGCATAATTTGGGTGTCTCATTTACACTGGGGAAATATGCAATATTCAAAAAGAGACGAGGATTGCAACAGGCAATTGTATGTATTATAGAGAAGTGAGAAAACAGAATAAGAACAATAAAACCCATATGTAAAAGAAATTACGTTTCATATGACAGGAAGTAACTATACTACCCAAGTGTACTACAAACTTAAAGAGTCATCTGATTCCAGTGCCAGAAAGCGGGGTGAGAGCAGGACGCGATGGTCAATGGAATTAAACCTGTCACCATCACCAAGTGTTAAGATCCTGGGGGTAATGAAGGTTGTCACTGAAGATGTCTTTGCCTTTACAGGAGTTTTTCTAGATCATAAAAACAAAATATTGTGAAAGCACTGACATCCTCTATTTATGAGAATAGATCATTAGCTGCCTGAGGTCAACAACACTAGAAAGGTTGTTGACAATGCATGATTGAACAGTTCAAGTATTACAACTAGTCTATGAATATTGACCCACAAATGTCTGTAGCTGCTAAACTACCAAACACACAATTGAAGAGAAACTAAACAATAGGACTTTAGTAGTCGAGGTTTATTAGCCATGAGTCCTGTTATGAGATCCATTTAGTTAATAATTCTAATAACCTTGCATTCCACAACTCAACTTTGATACTAAATGGATTTCAACAAAACCATGGAGTTCAGGGTGTTGCCCTGTTGTAACAAATCAACCTAATTAATTTAGTCACTATCTCCCTTTTCTCTTCTTTCTCCATCTATCTTTTGCTAACACCCTCTACTTCTATCCAGTCCATCATATGCTTTGTATAGAATTTCTCTGTCTACATTATGATAGGAGCTTTTCACAACACTCTTTCACCACCAGTCAAAATTAAAATACCAGTCTTTTTTTTTCAATTGGCAAAATGTAATTCGAATATTATTATTACTTACCTACATTTCTATTCGAAAATTAGAAGTACTGGAATTGAAAGGTGTAGGACAGAACGAGGCTTTAAAGTTTTCTTTCAACTAAAGAAAATGCCCTTCTAATTACATAAATTTGAAACAAGAGGGGTGAAGGATAAGCACTGGTTACCATTTACCATTCATGGCAGCAATGCTGAAGCCCCTCAGGGGTTTGGATACCATGCAGAACGCAACCTTCCAGGAAGGAATGAAGGACGTCGCAGCCTGGATGAAAAATAGCTGCCTGAAGCTCAACTCAGACAAGACTGAAGTCCTCATCCACGGATCCCCCACCTCCACCTGGGACAATACCGGGTGGACCACAGCCCTCGGGAGCCCACCCAACTCGAAAGACCACACACGAAACCTCTGCATCATCCTCGACTCCTCCCTCACCATGATCCGCCAGATCAACTCCGTCGCCTCCACCACTTTCAACTGTTTCTGCATCCTCCACCAGACCTTCAAATGGATCCCCCTGAATGCCGAAAGACCGTCACCCATGCACTCATAACCAGCAGACTGGACTACAGCAACGCCTTCTACGCCGGTATCAACAGAACTCTCCTACTCAAGCTCCAGACCATCCAGAACTCCACAGCCAGACTCATCCTCGGGACCCCACGGAACGTACACATGACCCAACACCTACGAGACCTCCACTGGCACCCTGTGGAGAAGAGAGTAACCTTCAAACTGCTCACCCACGCCAACAAATCCCTCCACAACATCAGACCCAAATACCTCAACGAGAGCGTCTCCTTCCACGTACCCAAAAGGAACCTCCGCTCTGCCGACCTAGCCCTGGCAGAGATCTCCCGCATATGCAGAAAAAGAGCATGGGGGAAAGCCTTCTCCTACATTGCAGCCAAGACCTGGAACGAGCTCCCAGTCAACATCAGATGCTCCACTACCCTGAACACCTTCAGCAAGAGCCTCACATCCTGGCTCTTTGACTGAACAGGAGTTCCCTTCCACCCCCCTCCCCAGAGCGCCTTGAGACCCTCACGGGTGAGTAGTGCGCTTTAAAAACATCTGATTGATTGACTTGTATGGGTGCTTGCCATGACGAATGGGGTTGTACAGTCAGTCAGTCATACCACAAAAGTTATATGCTCTTTTACACTTTAGAGTGCAGGTGTCACTCAAGCAAAACCAAAGGGGATGATAGACGGAGTGTTGAACATTGCAAGCACTCACCCCCAGTCAACTGATCTGGGTTTAATCCATCATCATTCTTTAGCTCACTCCGCCACCCCAGTTCAGACATGGCCATATGCAAATCAATCTGAACCTGTGCCTCATGGGAACAGTCCAGCCCGAACTGCCAAACCATGTCTTCCCTGGACCGGAAACAAGCATCCTGGGCCCGGGTTCTGGCTAATCAGCCGTCATCAGCCAGGCTAGCTTGAATACAGTGGCAAAGTGAGCAAGGGACCCACGTCTGGGCATACCCTGCCAACTTAGGGCGAACAAAGCAAAACCAAAGGGGATGATGGACGGAGTGTTGAACATTGCAAGCACTCCCCCCCAGTCAACTGATCTGGGTTTAATTCATCATTATTCTTTAGCTCACTACGCAACCCCAGTTCAGACATGGCCATAAGCAAATCAGTCTGGCCATGTGCCTCATGGGAACAGTCCAGCCCGAACTGCCAAGCCATGTCTTCCCTGGACCGGAAACAAGCATCCTAGACCCGGTTTCTGGCAAATCAGCCGTCATCAGCCAGGCTAGCTTTAATCCATTGGCAAAGTGAGCAATGGACCCCCTTCTGGGCATATCCTGCCAACTTAGGGCGAACAAAGCAAAACCAAAGGGGTTGATAGACGGAGTGTTGAACATTGCAAGTACTCACCCCCAGTCAACTGATCTGGGTTTAATCCATCATCATTCTTTAGATCACTCCGCCACCCAAGTTCAGACATGGCCATATGCAAATCAGTCTGACCCTGTGTCTCATGGGAACAGTCCAGCCCGAACTCCCAAGCCATGTCTTCCCTGGACCGGAAACAAGCATCCTAGAACCGGTTTCTGGCTAATCAGCCGTCATCAGCCAGGCTAGCTTGAATCCAGTGGCAAAGTGAGCAAGGGACCCACGTCTGGGCATACCCTCCCAACTTAGGCCGAACAAAGCAAAACCAAAGGGGATGATGGACGAGTGTTGAACATTGCAAGCACTCGCCCCCAGTCAACTGATCTGGGTTTAATCCATCATCATTCTTTAGCTCACTTCGCCACCCCAGATCAGACATGGCCATATGCAAATCAGTCTGACCCTGTGCCTCATGGGAACAGTCCAGCCTGAACTGCCGAGCCAGGATACTTGTTTCCGGTCCAGGGAAGACATGTATTATCCAGGTCCAAATGCGTAGTTGTATCTCGTCATTCATCTTGGTCCTCCCTTCCATGGACACTCTGAACATCATTCTTGGTTGCAACTGGCTGGCTGATGAGGATTGGTATGGTAAGTGTGAGTTGCTGCTCCAAGTATAATAGCACTGTGTAAAAGGCTGGACTGTAAGTTATGATGGAAAAAGAAAAGGGGTATTAAAAAATAAATGAATGAAAAAATAAAAATCAATTACGGTGTAGTGCAAAAAGACAAGGCTCGTGATGTCGTGAGCGAGAAGACGTTCAGATGGGGCGGCTTGGATACATTGTGTCTACTCTACTAGTTACACATCATTAATCTAGAAGAACAAGATTGGAGCCAGCACAGAACAGGCCCACGGCACCGGGCCGTCTGTGACCCAAACTCCATTTACCTTAATTTTTGACAGAGCCAGACAAAAAAGGCATATGCATACAGCAACCTAGCATTTTCTAAATCAAGTGACTAAATCAATGCGCCACTGTCAGTCATCATACCAATATTTGACTCTACCACTGCACAGACCTGTAGCCTAGGTCTGCTGTGGTTCTTGTTGAATGGTTGTGTGTACCTTTTATTCCACTTCCTGAAACATATTCCATCAATCATCTCAGATCCAACTGACTGACTGCGTGCAAAGATAGTATGGTCATCATCATCCTCATCAGGTGTGGTACGTGTACGTGTGGTCCAACAGACCAACAGCAACTCAGTCTGTGAGTGACTCTGATTAAGTAAGTCCAGACTGCACCTGCAGTAGTAGGAGTACAATTGGCTAATATTATTAAACATGGAAACATTGGCTATCACTTGAGTCACAAGTACTTTGTTATTATTTAAACTACTAGTATAGTTCTAATTCATGCACATTTGCTAAGAGTCAGCAGGCATCCAATGCAATGCATGGCATCATTCATTTCATATACCTGTCTTGCTCTTCTCTTTGGCTGTCAGATCAGAGATGCCGAGCCTTCTGAAAGTGATGACGAGTTTACTTAAGTTTTGGATGCCTGCTCAAGTTCTGACAGTGAAGATTTGTGTATGCCAGCAGACAGAGGTGGTAGCCTTAAGACAGTGATGAGTTTTGGATTGGAAACAAAACAGAAGATGGCTATATTCACATACGTTTCACTTGTTATGGAGGGACTGTTAGAGGATACATTGTTGTACTATTCAGTTAAATGCACAGACATGTAACTCCAATAGGTAAATAAAAATAAGAGACGGTGGTAATGGATTTGTTGTGGTTTGATGGAACCAGAAAGACAGATATACACACAAATAAAGAAAGGGAGAAAGTAACAATTTGAAAGCCTAGTTGTCAGGGAAGAGGAGCTCATCTTCAAACCCTGGTGGTTCAGACAGAAGTAGGTCATGTAACCCAGTAGTTATGTCTTCGGAGTCGCTCTCCTCTTCCTGCTGTGATTCACATATTTTGTAGTCTGGTGGTATGAAGTGCTGATTAATTTTGATCATGGTTAACCTCTCCACGCTTTTGGGCGAGAGCCTGGTCCTTTTCAGTTACAATGGCACAAGCAGCACTGAAAACACGCTCAGAAGAGACACTTGCGACAGGGCAAGCCAGATACTTTATAGCCAGACTGCTGAGCACTGGCCATTGGCTTCTTTTCCCATACCAATACACCAATGGGATTTGCTCTATGAACACCTCTGTTGTGTCATCCAGATAGGCCTGGACCTTCCGCTCAATGTTCAGTGGTGCTCCGATTTGCTTGGCCTCTTTTGTCTTTGTGACAGCAACGGACTTCCCATCCCTTTCTGTAGAAACCAAGCAGCTATTTTTTTGGTTGTGTCTGATGAATCAGATCCTGTTGTTGCTGTTGTTGATGTTATTGGTAGTGTTGATGACTACTGGGAAGCAAACACACTGCTCTCATGCTCTGAAGAAGAACTTGACTCTGGAGGATGCCCTGTAGTACTTGCACTGTCCTGGGCTGTACTGGCAGGCCTCTAATTGAGAGCCGTTCGTTTTCTAAATCTGTGGCTTCCTCAGCTATTAAAGTTTTGTACGTGGCAACATCCCCTTCTGGGAATTACTGCATTACTGTTCAGAAATAATTTGTACAGTGAATCCAAAAATTGTGGCAGTAATGTAATGTCGATGTGACACAATCTTATTTTGAATCCTTGTATTGTCAGATAAGCGGGCGGCTAAGGTGTTCGCCAAATAACATGTGTCTACTTTTTCTTCCACACCTTCGTACGTTTCAGACACCTCCTTCAGCTCTTGCTCTAGCATGTACAACAATGGGATAGCTTGGCCCATAGTACAGTCCTCCCTGCTCACTGCACGTGTGAAGACCTCAAAAGGAAGTAGCATCTCTGTCAGACATTTAATGAGGTCCCATTGCCACATCTCAACGGTCATGGCTTTCACAGTAGGATCCCCTAATCTTCTTGTCATGACATAAGCATTAAGTGGTATATACTGCTCAAACAGACGATCAAGCATGTAATAAGTTGACTTCCTCCTGGATGAGTGCTTTGACTGGCATTTTATGCTCACGTTCAATGACCCATAGCTGCTTCCAGGCTTTAAAAGAATGATTGCAAAGCATGCATATTCTTCTGCAGGTGGTCAGTAAGTTGCTGACTTTGCTTTCATTTTTCAGAAAGTCTTGAATAACAATGTTAATGCATTGTGCCAAACACGGAACCCTGAAATAGCCACCATCTTTCATGGCCTTAACTACATTACTGCCATTGTCTGTGGCAACAAAACCAATGTTAAGCCCTCTTGGTCGCAGCCATTCAAAAAACTCATCCACAATGTTTGCAGCAGTATGAGATATCTCCATAGCAAACATGGCTACAGTTGCATATCTGCGAGTCTCATTAAAAATCTCAACAGTGTCCACGCCTGCAGATAGCTTGTCTCTAACACCTGAAAAAGAGATCCAGTGTGCAGTGATGCACATGTAATCAGTGGCTTGGCAACTGGTCAACATGTCTATTGTCAGGTGGATACTATGAACAGCACTTTAATGTAATGATTTTCCAAGCAATTCCAGCATGTCGTGGTGTAGTGCTGGAACAGCAACTCTGGCAAAATAGTAGCGGCTGGGAACGTTCCATTTTGGGCAGATGGTTGTCAAAAATTCCAGAAAACCCACCCCTTCAACAAAAGAAAAAGGGAGAAGGTCCAGTGCTAACATTTTAGCAAGCTTAGTATTGTACAAACGTGCTATTGGGTGGTTGCGTTCGTACTTTCCCTCCTGCCTAAGCATGCTAAGAATGGTACGCTGCTTGGTATTTCTTTCGATTATGCTCGACGCAGCACTTTGCATCGCAGACTTCGCAGCAGTACTCCTTGGTGTCTCCGGCTGACTCTTACTCTGGTGTCACTGAGATGTTGCTGATGCGGAGGATGTGGACTGTACCACTGCACTGCCGGGGAAGGGTACTTTGTGTACCACTACCAGATAGAATGTCTCACTCTTCTTCTTCCTGTTCGACTGTGAGTGGACCTTGTACTAGTTTATCCCCAACATCAATGGTTCCAGTTTTTATGCTACGAAGGTGGTCCTCCCACTTGATTGCGTGATATTTTTTCAAAAGGGTCATTTGGCCTCCGGTACCATAGTTTGTACCAAGCTTACCATGACTAACAGAGGAATGACAAATGGAGCATATAGCAATGTTTTCCTCTTTTGCGCTAACCGTAAAGAAGTCCCACACTGGGGAGCTTAACTTTTGTCTCCTGCTAGAGGTGCCACTTCCAATGCCGGGTGAACTCGAGGGTGTATGTTGAATTTGACTATGTGGCTGTGCAGTAGTACCACTATCTACTTCTGCTGAGGTGGTGCTTGTGCTGTATGTAGGACGCTGCCGGCCCTTTGCTAATGTAAAAATGGAAGCTGGAGGTCGTGTTGGTGTTGCTTGTGTTGGAGGTATGCGTGCTACATCCCTACTAGTCGCAGCCATTCGGGATAGGGTGAAAATGTTGGTCTCCATGTCCTCGGGCCAGGACTGATGCTTGTGATGACTGGGTTAGACTCTTCATCATCATTATCCTGCTGTTCTACATCGACCTCCATAAGTATAAGGCTTTCTGGAACCTTCCTTTTCCCTAGCCTGGTCTTGGGATGTCTCTCCCTTTCATGCTCAGATTGTTGTGGCTCCCAAGTGAGATCTAGATCATCAGAAGTGATGCTTGGCGAAGAACTCGATGGACTAACCCTCCTTTTCCTTGGTGGGGTTTTGGAAGACAATAGATCTCCTGCATGAGAGGCTTCCTCTACTTCTTGCATGAGGCTCAATTTCCTGAACTGCCCCAACTTTGGGAGGAACAAAAACTACTATTGCGGGCGGTGGTTGTGGTTGTTGTTGTTGAACAACTACTATTACGGGCAGTGGTTGTTGTTCACCACTTATCTGCTGTGTTCCCTCATGCGTTGATTGTGCACTACTTTGAGATAGCGATAAGTTTAGGTCAGGCTCAGCATCACTGCTTTCCACCATTAGGTTGGCTACCTCTTCCACAATCATCTGCTTGGGCCTGGGTTGGTGGGTTGAGCCCACTGATGTGGAGGTGCTGGCCCCAGCTTGCACCCCGGACACCGCTGCTGCAGGCGTACTTTTTGTTTTCCCAAAAAAGGTTTTGGGTCAACACCAGACTTAAGTGTCACTTCTTTCTTCTGTTCTTCCTTCTTCTCAGCAACTTTCTTGGTCTTGGGGGACCTGGTACCTGCTTTCTTTGGGCCCATCTTCTTCAGATGTCAGCAGCAGCACTCAGTTGCACAAGTTGCAGAGATGTCTGGTCACACCACATGTCACGTACAACAGAAGGACGTCCGTCTGGCAGTACAATGGGCGATGAATGATGACAGACACCTCCTCCTCAGTCTTTTGTGCACCTACAAGCAAAGAAGGCAGAAGAACATCAGCCAAATGTGGAATTTGTTGAGATTTACTTTTAATTACTAATAGTGTTAGTACACTTAGTAAGAGTAAGAATAGCAAAGAACTAAATTACAAATGTAGTGGAAGTGGAACTTGTTTATTCTTAATTTGTGCATCATGTCGGATGGATGCGGCATCAGTGACCTGCAGCATATAGCAATGGGTATGTAAACAGTAAGCCAACAGGTACAATGGAAAGACACACAGGCCTATGTGGCAAAAACAAAACAGCACACTACTACTACCACCACCACGGCTCCCAGCCACATGGTCACTCATCACAGGCACATGGATAAAGCCCAGAAAACCATAAACTCAAGCAGGCCTATATATCACTATATGGCCAGAAAAAGGAGGATGCCTGTTACACATCACAGCTTAATGCAAAAAAGAAAATCCCATGGCTAAAAGGTTGGAAAGTTACACAATAACAACACATACAACAAAGGCATTTAACACACATCCAAAAAGTTAGCTACACTCCAAACATCACATTTGGAAATTCAATCCAATGCCATCCATGCCCTAAATGATGTCAAATTCAACAGACAACATAGAAACAGCTACATCAAGCACCCCCGCTGACTACCTCTGGGACTCTAGGCCAACTGGCAGAATAGGCCACAAGTTTGGAGGCCTATGGCAAAAGCACAGTGGAAGGCCACACAATATGGCCGCCACCACAGTTAGTTCACCCTCCAACAACAAAGTGCATACAAAGGACAGGAACAGGAAGTTGAGGTCTCTGGGGAGCTTCCTTCCTCCTTCAAAAAAATTAACAGAAAAATGACTCCATGCTCCAAAAACTACAACAAAATGACAATCTGAGGAGTTTTTTAGCAAAATCAACAAAATCATCATTTTCAAGAAGGTTTTATGCAACTCGAGACATATTTCTCGCGAGATTGCAAATTCGGCGTGTTCGGCAGCACGAACTGTACAAAACTTCATTATCTTGTGCCCGAGCATGCAGATTGAGTGCGCAAAGAAGACAAAAACTGTAAGGTCGCGTTGTCGCACTGTGCAAAATTACCAAAACTACGCCAGCTGAATTCCTAGGGTTACCTACTGGCAGAAAAAGCCATATTATTTAACACACACCCAAAACCTGAAATTCCACACCAAAAACCACATTTTGAAAATCAGTCCAAAGCCCTCCATGCCATACATGATGTTACAACTTAAACAAACACCACAAAAACAGTTGATAAACTTTCATGCACCCATGATGACTCGAGCAGTGCCTTTGGGACTATTGGCAGAGTAGGCCACAAGCTTGTAGGCCTATGGCAAAAACACCTTGGCTGGTCCCACAAAATGGCCACCACCACATGGCCAGGCGCTCACAAATAATAAAAGGAATAAAAATAAGAAAGGAATAAAAACAGACAAAGCAGGCCTATGGGTAAAGCACAATGCTTGGCTTCACCAAATGGCCACCACCCACATGGTCAGCCCACCAACAGGAAAGTACATACAATAAACTTAAGCAGGCCTATATCCCTATATGGCCAGACAAAGGAGGATGCCTGTTATTTTATTTACACATCACAGCTGAAAGCAAAAAATTAAATCCACATGGCTAAAAAGGTTGGCAAGTTACACAAAAACAACACATACAACAAAGGCATTTATTAACACACACCCAAAAAGTTGACTACACCCCAAACACCACATTTGAGAATTCAATCCAATGCCATCCATACCCTAAATGATGTTAAATTCAACAGACAAAATAGAAACAGCTACATCAAGCACCCCCGCTGACTACCTCTGGGACTTTAGGCCTACTGGTAGAATAGACCACAAGTTTGGAGGCCAATGGCAAAAGCACTATGGAAGGTCACACAAAATGGCCGCCACCACATGGCTGGCCCCCCACTACAACATGAAAAGAAAGAGAAGACAGACGATACATGCCTATGGCAAAAGGACAATGCTTGGCTTCACAAAACCGAATGGAAAGGACAAGGGAACCCTACTCACTCAGGAACCAGGGTGCGACGTTTATGTAGAAAACAAAGGTTCCAGTGGAATAGTACATTGAGATTCATTGATAATTATTAAGCACAATAGCAATATCAGTAAGGGTTAAGGAGGGATGTAAGAGAGAGAAAGCACTCATGACACAAATGTTTGTACTATACTTAGGTTTGTATTGTTCAAAAAGTCGGTTTAAACAACATATATACTGTACAAAATAAATCATATACAAAACAAATTGCTGATTGTGCGAAGTGTCCCAAGTGTGGTTGTAAGAACCAAAAACAACAGTTAAGTGACAAATGGTGAAGGTATTTACAAGGTTTCAGAGAGTTATTTTCCAGGAAAAGCGACCATTATGGGATAAACTTATAAAGAGTATTACAGCAGACGTATACAATCATAGGTGCTGTATGAATGGTTCGCTTCCTATAATCGTCGACGATTATAGGAAGCGAACCCTTACTGATATTACTATTATGCTCAATAATTATCAATGAATCTCAATGTACTATTCCACTGGAACCTTTGTTGGCTTCACAAAATGGCCCCCACCCACATGCTCAGCCCACCCTCAAACAACAAAGTACATACAGGACAGGAACAGAAAGTTGAGGTCTCTGGGGAACTTCCTTCCTCTTTTAAAAAAAATGAACAGAAAAATGACTCCATTCTCCAAAAACTACAACCAAATGACAACCCGAGGAGTTTTTTTAGCAAAATGAACAATATCAACATTTTCGAGAAAGTTTTATGCAACTCGAGACATATTGCGCGCGAGATTGCAAATTCAGCGTGTTCGGCAGCGCGAACTGTACAAAACGTCGTTATCGCGTGCCCGCAGATTGAGCGCGCGAAGAAGACAAAAATTGTAAGGTCGCGTTGTCGCACTGTGCAAAGTTACCAAAACTACGTGAAATGAATTCCTAGGGTTACCAACTGGCAGAAAAAGCCATATTATTTAACACACACCCAAAACCTGAAATTCCACAACAAAAACAACATTTTGAAAATCAATCCAAAGCCATCCATGCCATACATGATGTTACAAATTAAAGAAACACTACAAAAACAGTTGATTAACTTTCATGCACCTTGGGCCATGATGACTCCAGTAGTACCTATGGGCTACTGGCAGAGTAGGCCACAAGCTTGGAGGCCTATGGCAAAAGCACAGTGGCTGGAAACACGAAATGGCCGCCACCACATGGCCAGGCCACCCACAGAAAATAAATACAATGAACTCAAGCAGGCCTGCACTAACTATATGAACTACTAGGGTTACCTATTGGCTGCAAAGCCAATATTTAATTACACACAAAAACTGAACATCCACTACAAAAAACAGAGTTTGCAATTGAATCCAATGCCATCCATGATGTTTAAAAACTTGAAATTCAACAGACACCACAGAAACATGGTTGGACCCACGGGTACCTCTAGACCTACTGGATGAAATTTCAAAGAAATACAACTTGGGCCCTCATGAAAGTACAGGCCTCCCTCAACAATAATTTTTAACAAGGATTGAAAAGCCCAGAAAACTGTAGTTAAAAAAAGCCCACATCAAACAAACATGTACACCAATTCTCCAACTTACTTGTAAAAGAAAATTTCAAATCCAAAAGTCCTCAATAAATCCAATCAAATGCTATGATGCAGCAGACATACACAAAAAGTGATCCTTCCAGCTCCAAATCCAAATGAAAGTGAACAGCACATGGACAAAGCACTGGGAGGAGCCTGGTGGACAGGAACAGGATGTTGGAGACTCTGGGGCACTTCCTTACTCTTGAAAAAAAGAGTAGAAAAAAAAGAGGACTCCTTGCACAAAAAACTACAGCCAAATCACAATCTGAGGTGTTTTCCTGAGCAAAATGATCATTTTTGAGAAGGTTTTATAATGCTCGAGAGATATTCTGTGCCAGATTGCAGTTTCTGCATGTTCGAAAACGCGATCTTACCAACATTGCGACACAAGGAAGATCGCGCGGCCTAATGACGTGATCGCGTTCGCACAGTCTCGCAGGATTGTGCGTCCGGATTCCAAACATTGTGGCGCACGCGACCAGAAGAGAAAAGCGAGAAGGCGAACGCAGAACTACGGTAAGGCGTTACCGCGCACGCGAGAACACTATTGAGCGCGCGAGGAAGAAAAACAACTACGCTACGCTGTAAATTAAGAAGTAGTCGAGAACTTTGCGTTCACTGCGAAGCGCGAAGTTGCCGCTACTTCGCAGACTCCGCGAGCGGAGCGGAGTTCACTGCCCAGGGTTACAAACAACCCTCACTTATCTACTTAATCTACACCACTTAACAAAACTAATCCAAACGTGTCGGACTCACTCAATCCCACTTAACAAAATACAGTAAACACCATTTCATACTGCTTTTTAGATAGTAAGGTTATTTCAAATAAGACATTCAAATTCACATTTTATTTTCAAACTAATAGCATCCATCTTGCATCAGTTAATCAGCAAACTATAAAGGCTATTTTCTCACCAAAAACACATACAATCTACACCAAGTATACACCTTCACTACTGTAGAACAAAGTTTTAAAAAAAACTCAAGCAAGGGCAATACCTATTGGTTTTGACAATGCTTGTTTGCTAGTGCACTGTATGCTGTACTTAACTGCTAATTCTGCTGCACGGCCCCTGAAAAATTAGGACCATAACAGGTTGTTCAAAATTTGGCCTGTCAAGAAACATTTGTTTACCAGGTTGTCAGAGTTCTAATTGGCTTACCAGCAGCTATCCTCAATTACTTGCACAGGAACAGAAGATGCTAGCTCCCAACTCCCTCTCCAGGATTCCTCAGAGCCAGAATTAAATCATGACTAATTAACCCCAAAGGGGGAAGGGGAAAGGGATAAAATAATAAAGAACAATAGAAGAGACTGGTCCTGGACCTTCGGGTTTTCTGTCTGGCTCTTCTGTCAATCAACGGGAGACCAACTTGCTGAAGATACCTGAGGAAACTAACACACAAACATTATTAAGCCCTCTATCTACTCTACACTTACACTTTTCTGTTGACTCTCTTTTAATTGATAACCTACCCCTAGTCCTCTTGTAACCAGCCCCTCTTCTCTCTTCTGATGTATTTCTTGATATTTCTCTAGGTCTGGAAATACTACATCTGCAAAATATTTAACAGCTTAGTGACACTCTATACGTTTTTACCTATTTACTGTTTACTTCTAAAACGTATTAACCTACCAGTTTTATGTTAAGTTGAAGTCTTCTATTTATTCCACTAAGAGTTTTCTTTTCTTTTTTTTAAGTTCTGGATTTAGACTGACTGTTTAATTTTTTCCCTTAATCCATTTCTTCTTATATAGAAAATAGTGTAACTACTAATTCATTTTCTTTCCTCAGATTATGTCAAGAACAGAGTATCTACAATGTCAGTGGTGGATTATTCCAATAAGCAAGGTAAGTTCAATAAGAGAAAATATAACTCAATTTCTGTTTTCATTCACTGTCTTTCTTTCTAAACTTATCAATTGTAACTTAGCTTAAACGTTCGTTTCTTCTTTCTCTATTGTCTTCTTTTCTCAGGACCTGCCGCCGCAGCTGAGGCGAGGTCTCTGGACCAGACGAGTCGCGGCTCGACGAAATGAAGCTACTGAAGTTCTTTCCTCGTAAAACTCCTGACTCTTCACACGAGAGTTAGTCGAGTGCTTTCACCAAGGTATTCCACTAAAATTAGGCTGTTATGTGTAAAGCTACTACTCTACCAACTATGAGCTACAGAACACAGAACCTTCCTTGGTTGGGGCTTTAGTGAAGTGCGTACTCGCTAAGGAGTGCGCGCGTCACCTCAATCTCGCACCAGTGTTTCACCAAACACTAAACCGCTACTTGCCAAGTCCGCGGCAGCCATCTTAGAGTTCCGCGCTTGCCACAGTTCGGTCCAAGCAGGGTTCCTCTTTGATTTCCTCCTTCTTTTTGGCCAGCAGGAGCTTTTTAGGGAACAAGCTGATCTAGCCTCAGGCACAGGGTGACCAGCAGTCCTGACACAGGTTTACAGAGATTTACACTCCTGGAAAGGATAAAGACATTGGGGAGTCCTTGATCCTACTATGGGTGGCTGCTGTTTAGGCACTACATACCAAGCAAAAGAGCTCATAATAGCATCAAGATGTATACGCTGTGTGAGAGCTGTTACTAGTAATGTATACAGCCTGAGAGTGTATAAAGGGAAGGAATCTGTTCTAAATACTGCAAGGTGCCCTTGCTAGCTAGGAAACACAGCAAAGATTGTATGGGTGCTTGTCCAATAACTACTTCATTAAGATTATAACCTTTAGGTGGACAACTTCTATATGGGAGTAGAGCTGGTCAGCCAACTGTACAGAGCTGGTACTATAATATGCAGTACCGTTTTATGTTGCTGCAAAGGATTCCTGCAGCAGCTTTTTGGTAAGAGGCTTCATAAATCTCTGAGCACTGTATTGTGTTTCAACAAACTGCTCACA
Organism: Lissotriton vulgaris; assembly: GCF_964263255.1. Classification (NCBI taxonomy): domain Eukaryota; kingdom Metazoa; phylum Chordata; class Amphibia; order Caudata; family Salamandridae; genus Lissotriton; species Lissotriton vulgaris. Next base: position 46,984 of record NW_028248469.1, read on the forward strand.
GTCAAATTCTCAGATAGGCAGGATGTATACGTGCTCACTATAATCCATGATGAGAGAATTTACCCAGTTATGGTTTGGGGGTCAGCTGGACGATGGTCATGAGCCCACATATATACTTCATTATAAAAAAATACACGAGTGGCGTGAATAAGATTGATCAGGTTCTTTAGCCATATAACGCAAGCCATAAAACTCCCACATGGTAAGAGAAGTTGTTTTCCCACCTGAACTAGCTGGCAACATACAATGCATATGTTGTTTACTGTCAGACCACCACAAGAAGACCAATGTTTTTCCCTTAGACGTCATTGAAAGGTTTACTGCTGAAGAAGCAGTAGCTTCTACTTGATCTGCTGTGTAGGACAGTCAAAGGCTGCACAATGGGCACCTTGCCGATCGCATTCCTGCAACAGAAAGACTCAACCAGGTAGTCGGTCCAGGGTCTGCTTTAAGCAAGGAAAGTCAGGAGACTTGGTATTACAGTGCCCACATCAGCCAGGCCTTTGTTTTCCAACTTGCTTTAAATTGTACCATGCAAAATGTACTTATTGGGAAGTTGACTGAGGTGGAGCTGCCCTATGGTGTTATATACCTTTCAATGGCTGTGCATGGATCGAGACCTTCCATGGCCACTTCATCACTAAGTGAGCAGCTTTTCAATTTGTCTCCTCAAGTTGAGAAAATCTTGGACTTGCCTATAGCCTGCCTGATGTCTTTATCCATCAGAATGTGGTAGATGTTTTGTTCACCGTATGACAAGCGCGTTACAGTCACTGCACTTCACATAATGGACAGAACATAGGCCACATTGTTACAGAGTACCCCATGAGTCAAAACGTAAGGCTTTTAGTAATTTTTGAAGTCCTCTTTGGTGAAGTGAAGACAGTCTTCCCCCACATGTTTACCATATTTCAAAGGTAGATATGCTCTCTACGGTCAAAGAATGGAGGCCCCAATGCATCATCCAACACCTCCCAACTTGCATCCAGAAACTGGATGGATTTGGATTTAGAACAGCAAGTGCGATTAAGACGCATGAAAAATAAGTCTTCCTGAGCCTCAGGTGGTTGCCACTAAAGTAGTTAGTAAAAGTTCACTTCGCAAGTATCCGGGATTAATCAGGACTTTAAAGGAGACAAAGACATGAACAGGTAGGAAAAGCTTAGGCTGGGTATTGTTTCAGAGGGATATTACATAGGTAGAAACCTGATAGTCAAGGCAGGAGAGATACACTTGCAGTCACTTCATCTTCACCAAACGACTCGACTCCATCTGTAATGCACTCACACCGAATCACAGTGACTCCATCGCTCAACTAACCAGACAATTCCAAACCATACAGAACGCAGAAGCCAGTCTCAACCTCCCATCCAGCACAGACAACACCCCACACCTCATAGAGCTTCAATGGCTCATCCACAAGCCAGCTCTCTTCAAACTCCTAACGCACACATTCAAAGTCTTGCACAACACTAGCCTAGCATACCTCAACCACCGCATCAGATTCCAGAAACCTTCCAGATACCTCTGCTCAGTCAGACTCCAACTCACACACATCCCAGCATTTGCAGCAACAGAACCGGTGATTGTGCAGTCTCTTTCCTTCCTCCTAAAGCCTTGAATGACTTGCTACTTACTACACATCAGAACCACCTCTTAAATTCTTTAATTCTGCTAGAAGCTGAAAACTTGGCTCTTCAACTAGATGAGTTCATGATTCAGCCTAGACTGCTCTACATCAGTGGCAGGTAGCCTCCCAAGTAATAGAGTGCTTTAAAAATACACATAACACAGAACTTTGCACCCAACATTACACGTTTTGGTCATATTTGTGGCCTGCTTGCCATGTTCATCCTCCTTAAGAACGAGGTAGATGTTTTGCTCACCGTGTGAGGAGTGCATTACAGTCACAGCACTGCACATAACGTTGGATGGGACATACACCATTTTGCAACAGTATACCCTGTAGCAGGGTTTCCGTTCTCCCACAGAACTGTGCACAGAGATCAGGAACCTCGGTAAATTAGGGTGACCCAAAACCCACCTTAGTATCCAAAATCCCCTTACCAAACTAGCTACAGTGTCTCATTGGTCATAACAAACTCCCAATGACTTAGACAAACCAGAACATGAACTTGGGTTACCTCAGGTATCGTGGAACACATGAACACTCTTTCGCTCTGTAATCATTTCAAACCACAACGGGGAGTAAAAGAACACACGTGCAAGTTTGAAATATTTATTTTTCAATGCAAGGTTCTCAAACGCAGTATCTTATATAATACCAGAATACATATTATAAAAATCTGAGTTATCAGCATAGTCACTAATCCATAGTAAGCGAACGGTGATAGCATATTATAATGCAAAAATCTATAGAAATCTGTATCACCTATATTTCGCGCACCCTATTTAGCATACTATATTATATCTAAGAAGGTCTCGTTTGGGTTTTAGCAGGGCGGGCCCATACCTCTAAATGTCAGTAGGAGAAGATCACATCATCAGCTACCAGCTCTCTGCATGCGAAGCACCATTAAGTGTGTTTTTGCATTCTGAGTAACTCTATCTTAAACCCGCTTAGAGGCCAATGTTGGCAGCAACCTTATTTGTGTTATGTCTAATGTGGTGCGAGGATCAGGCCTCCCAGCAACCTTGTGTTAGGTTATTCTTAGAGGGTTCAGTTCTTAGTGTGCAGACAGTGTACCAAGTGTACTAAGCACAACTGATATCAGAGCAATAACATATTATTCTCAAATACATCACATCTTTCGTCTAGGTTGAAAGCTACAATAACAATTATGTGTTGTGTGCAAACTGAAGCCGAAGGAAAATATGTCGTTTAAACATTTGATAAACTCATGCTAACTTAACGCAATATATAGAAAAGCAGCAACTATATGACACCCCCCCAATGATCCGAGGACGGCCAAAAAAAACAAGCCAATACTATAATAAAGGCATAACATGAAAGCAGAGTTCAACAATATTGAGCCAAGCTAAATGTATGTAGATGTATATAAAAAGTAACAATACAAAAATATGTATGAATGCCTATAGTGGCCAAACAAAAATGTAATAAAAGTCTTGAACTTTAGGCCAAATATAAAATCATAGGCCTAGAACATATAAAAGTCGAATGTCCATAAATGAAAAGGCACCATTCAGAATTACTAAAAAGTCACGTGCCAGTATAGTGAAAGTCTCCAAAGCCACTCATGGGTGGATACAATATGCAAAATAGGTAGCCACAGCTTCCAACATGAAATCACTGTCATCATCCGAAAACAGTTCAGCCATCCAATTAAGCAATGGGAAAGAACATACGTGCTCCTCCAGCACCGGACCCTCTAGCAACATCAGAGGACAACTCGGTGGGTTCTCAAGAACGCTATGTGCCAGAAACTCATGCGCCGCTGCGGGTATGTCCCACTGACCCATTAGTGCATGCATCGCTGCCATGGCCATAATCCTTTCGCCAGAACAAACCAACTCGTGAGCAACTACGGGGCCCATCAGGTGATTAAAATCGACTTCAGGAGATACCGGCAAGCAGAGACACAAATCAATGGCCCAGTCAAAATCGCAGCTCAGGCAATGAAACACAGGCTGGACACACGTGAAATAGGAAAATCGAAACGATAATCCAAATGCCGTGCTTAAAGTCGCAAGCGGCAGGGTGCCATGGTAATCAAGCATCCGGTTGCGAAACAGTGTCAGAAGGGGCTGAGCGGCTTCTTGCGCAGATTGGGCATCCATGTTTTAGGAAGCAGAATAATATCAAAACGCCTGCAGCTAAAGCCAGAAAAACAGGGAATCCGCCAAACAAACTCGAAAATATTGAATGGAAGAAAGCGGGGATGTCACCAAAAATCTTTTCAAATGTAGTCACGAGACCACTGCTAACCAATTTTAAAAAATGTGCTAAGCCAGTCGTGGAGGAGGCATTAAAGATTTGATGAACTAATTCGCAGAAATGAAACGGCAAATCAGTATTTAAAAGGGCCTGCACCTCTGTGCATGTGTTAGCTATGTGAAGGACATAAGTTTCACGGGCCGAGCTCAGGGCCACTTCATGCGCTGCTTGTCAGTCAAATTAAATGGGGCAAATAGGGATGACACGTTCATGTAACTCCAGGGCACGCGACCCGCCTTAAGAGTCTGTAGTGTCCATGCAAACTGCATGACAGAACGCAATTGATTCTGTCCATGGTACAAGACAGACACTTCATTATTCACAATGTCAACCACAGAAGAGACAATATTGTTCAACGTGTAAATTCGGGAAGAAAGCATGTTAATACTGTTATCGACAACTGCAAGCACTTTTTCCAAATTTGCTTGGTCAATCGCCCTTAGGCGCTTAGCAGCCTCAATTTGTGAAAAATTCCAAATCTCATTGTAAACTGCATAAATCCACCGTTTAGACCTACCCTTAGCCGGGCCTTTTATAAAATCATTTAAATCCACATTATCAGTCAACTGAGACAGATGTAGTTTAACTGCAGCTAAAGTGGAATGTTGTAACCAATTCTGACACAGTTTCCCCACAGAGTAAGTGGTGACCGTATAATCAGTTTCAAAACGGGGATCAGGTCTGACTTTTGTGAACCCTTCAGCCAAACCCAGAAAACGACGTTGGCAAGAATCAGCACTTCTTTGCCACATCAGCCAACCCTTCGGATCCAAACTGGATACATTAAAGGATGAATTGTGTAATAGAGTTTGTAACTCACGAATAGACAATTCAGTAAAATTACCCCAACCTGAATATTCTTCCAATTCGGGGATAATTGGTGTGTTTAATTTTTTAGAAGTAGTCAATCCAAAGCATGTTGTTTGGGAAATAGTAGAATTTAGAAACAACATGTGATTCGGGATGAGACATGCACGGTGCAAAGCCTCAGTGCCTTGTACCTGCCAATCTTTGGTACCCCAAACCGATTTAAGGTCAATTATTCCTTTCCAGAATTCGTAGCCATCTACAGCTAATTGGTCTAGAAAGAACTTCGAATACAGCAATTTTGCATCGGTAAGTCTAACTTTGGACATGGACTTTTGTGTCATTTTGAAATAAAATGACTCAGGATTTGATTGATTAAAGTCTGTAAAATAAGTGTATTTTTTCAGAAATGTACTGGAGCTGCCTCCCAACGGAGCTGGGCAATGTTCCCACTGCGTGTAATTTACAGCAACCCTCCTGGAATTCGTCTTATTTAGAAAATGTTTACCATAATGTTGGAAGCAAAACAAATCACCATAATTAACAGAATCTAAATATAAATCCTCAGCATCAAAAGCAGCATAATACTTTAAATCAGAAAATAATGCTTCTACGGCCTGAATATCCCAATCATCAGAACGTATATTTTGTTTAATCACATCCCCCATGTTTACTCTAAGCACATTCGGAACATTAATCACTTCAGTGGGCCTATGTATCTGAAATCTAACCGCATCCCACACAATCCCATCAAGGACAGGCCAAGCAGTAAAGTTGACTGTATTCAAGTCTCCTTTCAGTCTGTGTGCTGAATGTGAAGAGGAAAGAGGGGGCAATGTTTCATTAAGGTACCGAATTCCTGTTCTCTCTTTGACATAGTGGCCATCGATCAGGCGGAAAAAATAAAACACAAAACCAATTGACATAAAAAGGTAAAATGAAAATAGAATCAACCAAATGTATGTCCAAGGGGGAATTAAAAAATGTTTTTTAAATAAGGTGGCATATTTTGCAATAGTTGAGGGTTTCTTTGAAAGTTCCGAAACAGAGTCAAAAGAGAATCTGGACTGGTCGGCCAAACGTGGCTGTAAATCTGGCATGGATAAATCAGCAGGATAGGTGTAATTCAGCTCATCAATGTTAGTAACAGGAATAGTATTTAATAAAGGACTGGATATAGCAGGCATCTCGAGGGACACCTCCTGTTCTGCACCAGAAGTAATAGCCAGCACAGAATGCCTCACCATGGAAGGACAGGATACAGCCGGAGTCATGCTATGAAGAATCGGCCACCCTGTGTGTCTTGACATTGTCAATAGAGATAAATCTGTTTTCCTTACGACCTGGAAGTGGTGGTAATATGACTGTTCTCGTGCCCTTCACTCCAAGAACTCGAACCGTTGCACGGTATGAGGGACCAAACTCTTTCTTGTTATCGATCTTCTCTCGAACCAGTTCTCCAACTCGGGGTAGCCAGCCAACTACCGGGATCTGCAACGCATCATCCGATGTGGAGGGCAAATGTTCCTTTGCTAGACTGTCTCTGGTCTTTTGTAGATCCTGTAAAACATTGAAATGTTCATCTACGTCAAAGGCCGCGGCCTGGGCCTTGCAGTCTAGACCCTCGAGGTCAGGGACGTACATCTTGATACCAAAGAGCATTTCGTATGGGGTCCGCCCACCCAGAGACCCTCTAGGGAGATTATTAAGCGCACGCTGCACGCCATTGATGTGGGCTAACCAGTTTCTGCCAGTGCCTATAACTCGAGCTATCAAAGATTGCTTTAAGTCACGGTTCATTCGTTCCACTACACTGTTTCCCTCGGGTCTGTACGGAGACGAAAACTTGACTTGGACCCCCAACGAAACCATAGCATCCTTATACGCCTTAGAGGCGAAAGCAGGACCCTGATCCGAATGGAAGGTACCACAGGCAAAAATCCCTACAAAGACTCGCAAATCCTTAATGACAGTCCGTGAATCAGCGCTCCGATGAGGCCAAACCCACACAAAGCGTGTGCATGAATCAACTGCTACTAAGATGTACTTATATGCAGTATCAGAAGAAAAAGGACCGCAGTGATCCAAATAAACGCACCCCAGTGGTTTATTAGAAATGTACAACTGTGTCTGAGGCGGACGCGCAGCACTTGAAGGTTTAATCTGGCAAATGTCACATTGAAGGACATAATCGTGCGTCTGTTTGTACAGTCCCCGCCACCAGAACCTCTGTTGTAGCTGAGTTACAGTGGCCGAGACGCCCGCATGCGCAGACGCCACACCTTCATGAGCCGCTGTAATCAAAGAAGCTCTGCGATCCGCGTTGGGAATTAAACGTTCGCCAACTTCAGGAATTTTCACATAAGGAACCTTATTGGGACTTAAGTGGTATGTGTACTTCGAAGGGAACCCCGCAGGATATTTACCTCCCTTCTCAGTGGCAGCAACAGCCGCCAAGATGTCATCATCTATCTTACTTTTGGACCTCGTGACTGCTGCAACTAAGTATTTAGATACTGCTGACTTCGCTGCTTCATCAGCAAGCGAATTGCCGACAGCGTGGACTCCCATGCGCTGATGGCCAAGAGTATGAATCACAAACACGAGTGGCAACTTTTCTTTGAGTTCCGCCACTCGGACCCAGATCATTTTATGTTTTATTGTGCTACCTTTGGAATCACGAAATTCATTCTGAATCCAAAAGAACAAGTTTTCATTGTAAGACTGGATACAGTAGTAAGAGTCACTTACGATCAAAGTCGTCACACTAGGATCCGCGTACTCCAATGCAAGCATCAGAGCACGAAGCTCTGCCAATTGTGGGGTGCAGTCCCCGAGCGTCGGCGTGTGCACAACACTGGACTTGAACTCATCGTTCACCATGGCACCGACCACAATGGCGCAAGCGGAAACGTAGGCATATTTAGAGCCATGCGCAACCTGCGCCGAACAATCAGTGTAAATGATGCAATGGAAATCCTCCAACGGCCGCATTGCTAAAGGAGCCGGATGAACGAATTCATACTGTAAGTACTCCTGCGACCGTAAAGTGGCGCCAAAAATAAACGTGACATCTTGGGATGACAAGGATGCAGCCCATTGAATTCACCAAGGGTGCAAAGCTTTGGAATTTGGTACACTGGCTTTCGTAACTGCCTCCAAGGCAGGACACGGGGTAACAACCAACATGCGTTTTCCCTGTGACAGGGCCGTTCCTTGAGAATTGCCATCTGCACAGCCGTCAAAACTTTCTCCACAGTGGAAAAGCGCATTTCAGCCGAAGTGTACAAGTGTGACTTGTAGGCCATAGGTACTGTATCTCCTTCATTAAAAATTAGGTACGTGAAACCTACCGTCCCAGGGACAATTCTTATCACCAGGTTGGTTATCACGAGTCTGTAAGTATTCAGAAGCGAGCAAATCAGCTTGCAAAGACTGCAGAATAGCCGAATGCTCAGGCAGCCAGCATGATTTGGAAAAAGACGGTTGTATCAAAGCATACAATGGCTTGATACGCTGGGCATATTCCGGAATGTATGTTCTTCCGAAATTCAAAAAGCCCAGTAAAGACTGTAATTTTTTCAGTGTTGTCGGAGAGCGCAACTGTGCGCATTTCTCCAGGAAGTGAGGAGCTAAGCCTTTTCCTTCATTAGTTAGTTCATAGCCTAGAAACAACACTGTACTCTGCAATGTGCGATTTTGCAAAATTAAACTTGTAACCCATGTCTGCGAAGTTACAAATAATACTGTTCACTTGACACAGATGCTCCCAAAGTTCGTCGTCTGTGAGATAGATATCATCCACATAGGAACAAGCATCTGGGTCGACCCTCTCCAACAGAGAGACAATGCGGGCGGAAAATACTCCAGGACTATTCTTATAGCCCATTGGGAGACGCCGAAACATTTTTTTGACCCCGCCACATGTGAAAGAAGTCCATTGGGAACTTAGACTGTCCAATGAATGGGCATAAAAACCCTTGGAAATGTCAAGCGTGGTTTTGAACCGCTTACGCACAAGACGATTTACAAGGGCCGAGCCGTGAGTATTCTGTACTGCACAGTTACGGCAATGTGAGTTTAAATGCCGGTAATCCAAAACTAAACGGTAAGAGCCGTCCGGCTTGTTTACAGTAAAAAGGGGGTTATTCATCGGTGACACACACGTTTCAATTACACCCTGATATTCCAATTGTTCAAGGATCGCTGCGACTGAAGCTTTGGCTTCACGTCGTATGGGATATTGCGGTTGAGGCTGCGGCTGAGACCGTAAAGGAATCTCGTGGCTCGGGGACAATTTATCCCAGCCACACTGATTGCGGTACACAGCCGGTGCAAGCGCCAAAGCCCACTCTTCTGCAAAGTGCAGCGCTTCCACTCTCGAAACGGTGTTCGCGAAACTGGGGAGGATTACCTCCTCCCCTCGTGGAGCTGCGAGCACAAAAGGTGGGGGCCAGTCAGCCTCCAAAAGCAAAATGTCATACGTAGACGAAAGATTTTCCCAAAATACCCCTTTTATGGTACGCTGTATGTCACCTTCAATTAACAGGACAATTTCAAAAAGTCTATCAGGGGGAGCAACTCTTGTATCAGCTGTTTCAATCACAACATAAATGTCAGTCGCTGTCTCCTTCAGTAGTGGACGGAGGGCCTCTCTCACTATGGTAATCTCCGCCGCGCTGTCCAGCAAGGTCAGAGCCCAAGTCAGATTCCGAAGCCGCGTTCTCACAATCTGGGGCATATCGATGCGCTGTTAAGGCTGCGACTTTCTTCTTGGCAAACTGCGGTCTCTGAGGCGTAGAGCCCTCCTGCTTGTCTGCACCGTTGCGCGGGCGGGGCTGACCATGTCCTTGCTGGCCACCCCGGCCCCTGCCGCCCCCTCCACCACCGGTTGACGGAGCCGATGAGTCCTGAAAGGAACGAGGAGAGCGTTGGTCAGAAGCCTGAAATCGTTCAGGTGACTTAATCATCGCGCGGTCGCGCAAATCATAAACCCGTTCCGACTGCGCAGGCAACGGAGACGCAGGCGCGAAACCTGTGTTTGTTGTTGTTGCTGTTGCTTACCCTGATTCTGTTTTTTAGGCCAATTTTGTTTCTTGGACTTCGGTTGAACGTCAGTTTCCGAAGCTTGTCCCTGGGGCTGCTTCTTCTCCTTAGTAGAAAAAGGGTTATTACTCTTACTATTGCGACCCACGGTTTTATAAGCGGCCACAATTATCCTTGCTAACTGTCGGGGTTTCTCGGCATTGGGAACCAGCGCCAAAGCATTAGCCACCTGAAAGTTCACTGCATCCCCCTTGACATTCGCAAGGATCAGATCGCAAACCACATCAAAGGAGCCACATAGGCGCATATCCAACTCAACAGCCGATTCCGGCCCGTAATCATCTTGAACACGTTTAAGGACCGTAGACAGATTGGACACAGACGGGGAGCCAAAGCACCTCGAATAGACAGCCGCAAAAGTCTTACCCCAGGTCTCACAGTCAACAAGCTCAGGGGCCAAATCTTTCGGCAAACTGAGCGTAAGAATCCGGTGTTTTTCACCAGGAGTCGTATTAGGAAACACCGCCTCCAGCTGGTCGAATTTCTCGGCAAGCCAGAAAGGAAAATCATCCTTATCCTGGGGCTTCTTGCCCATAACGGAATTCACCATGACAGGACTGATTTTCAAACCAGCCTGCCCTGCCGGAAGGGATGCACCTCTAGGGGCTGCCCCTTGAACATTACGACTTGTGTAATGCACAAGGGCTCTAATCAAGGCAATGGCGACTACATGAAGACGCCTAAGGTCACCCAAGTTACAAGTGGCGTGATTAGGGTGAGGCGTAAATCCAGCCAAAGCGGGCCAATTTGCGCCCGGAATGGACAAAGGACATAACCTCGGAGCGGTTAAAGAGTGGGGTAGGGCGCCACCAAACCAAACTCCATGCTGCCAAACATCAATAGGTACTTCCTGTGCTCTGTACGGGGCATATTCAGCAGGTACAGCTGATGCAGTGTACGAGTGGAACACACCAGAATTTGCGTCCACCGCCGGAAATGTCACCCACGAATAAAATAGTTTGTACGGGTAAGCATGTTCCGCACTCACCACCAGAACCACAGCCAAGACTTCCAAAGGTACATCATAAGTCCGCAAATGATCACGCACCGCAATGAGACTATGCAGCGGGATGTCCACGGCTTGTGCCATGACTGCACAGGAACGTGAAAAAACAAAGAATACTTTGTAGCACAACTGGGTAGTAATTCAAGGAAACCGTTTTAGATAGATTCAAGCTTGAAAAGACCTATTTCAATAATAGGTAGGTTTTTCCGACACCACCGTTTTCCGGAAACGGGAATGAAGGGGTTAAGGTTTGAATGATATACTACTCGAGTGTCATGATATAAGGCCAACAACGTATGGGCGCCATGTAGCAGGGTTTCCGTTCTCCCACAGAACTGTGCACAGAGATCAGGAACCTCGGTGAATTAGGGTGACCCAAAACCCACCTTAGTATCCAAAATCCCCTTACCGAACTAGCTACAGTGTCTCATTGGTCATAACAAACTCCCAATGACTTAGACAAACCAGAACATGAACTTGGGTTACCTCAGGTATCGTGGAACACATGAACACTCTTTCGCTCTGTAATCATTTCAAACCACAACGGGGAGTAAAAGAACACACGTGCAAGTTTGAAATATTTATTTTTCAATGCAAGGTTCTCAAACGCAGTATCTTATATAATACCAGAATACATATTATAAAAATCAGAGTTATCAGCATAGTCACTAATCCATAGTAAGCGAACTGTGATAGCATATTATAATGCAAAAATCTATAGAAATCTGTATCACCTATATTTCGCGCACCCTATTTAGCATACTATATTATATCTAAGAAGGTCTCATTTGGGTTTTAGCAGGGCGGGCCCATACCTCTAAATGTCAGTAGGAGAAGATCACATCATCAGCTACCAGCTCTCTGCATGCGAAGCACCATTAAGTGTGTTTTTGCATTCTCAGTAACTCTATCTTAAACCCGCTTAGAGGCCAATGTTGGCAGCAACATTATTTGTGTTATGTCTAATGTGGTGCGAGGATCAGGCCTCCCAGCAACCTTGTGTTAGGTTATTCTTAGAGGGTTCAGTTCTTAGTGTGCAGACAGTGTACCAAGTGTACTAAGCACAACTGATATCAGAGCAATAACATATTATTCTCAAATAAAGCACATCTTTCGTCTAGGTTGAAAGCTACAATAACAATTATGTGTCGTGTGCAAACTGAAGCCGAAGGAAAATATGTTGTTTAAACATTTGATAAATTCATGCTAACTTAACGCAATATATAGAAAAGCAGCAACTATATGACAACTCTGGTTGACAAAACTAACGTCCTTAGTAATTTTGGGTGTGCTCTTTATGGAATTTAGGATAGTCTTCTCCAGCAGGTTTACCTCTGTTTTAAAGGTCGATATGTTCACCTAGTTCAAGGAATATAGGCCTCAAGGCATCTATTGACACCCCCAACTCACTCATGTGACTGTCATGGGAGCTGTTGCTAAAGTTTCAATTGGCAAGCACTCAGTATTGTTAGGGAGATACGTGTCAGGTAGTAAAAGCTTAGCCTAGGTTTCTCTTTATTTGGGATGTTTTTAAGCTAGTTGAAGCACGTCAAGAAAAGGGGCAACACAATAATCCCTTGCGGGCTTGGGTAGGAACTACGAAAAAAGGAAAAGGCCAAAAAATAAATAATTTTTGGAAAACTATTTGGGAATGATTTGCTTGAATTATCTGTCCAAACAGTGACATTGGAAACTGAATAGAAACAAAACTGTCAGTGCAGTTTATAGAATAATTATTCCTAAGGAACAGGCGCAAACAAATTAGATTGATACAAATGCTTGTATTCAATATATATGGTTCAGGGGATACAAATCTCATTACAAACCTAAGGGCACCATTATGCAATAAACTTATACTGCTTCCCCAACATACAGCCTTTTAAAGAACAGTAATGCATCATAAAGAAGTAGTATGTTCAAAACATATAAACATCCAGTGCATCCAGTCATCCTCCTCTTTCATTTGCTGCTCCTTGACATTCGCAAAGTTGGCTTACTTATTCTGCCTTGCAGCCTCATTCGACCGCTGGTCGACTTCCTGTCTATGAGGCCCAGTATTTCCCACTGGCCTTTTAATCAGCCCCTGGTTGCCTTTGCAGTTGCTGCTCCTCTCCAGCGCCATCACGTATTCTTCAAACTTTTCCGGCAGATCACGGTTACTACAGCTATTTTATTTATCTCACTTTTTAGGTCACACGTGGGCCGGCAGCCAAACTGCCCCGCCCTGCGAGAGACCTTGTAAACAACTATGGGACTCTAAGCCCCACCCCTCCTTACCATTGGGTAGCGTTTTAGGGTAAACGCTGGCTTCCCATTGGGAAAAAAGGGTTTTTCGGTGCCACCCTGTCCACTTTTTGTACGGCCCCTACAGACATGATCCCCTGCTTTCTGGCTGTCGTGACCATCTTTCTTATCTCAGGGAGGCGTGACAGAAAGGTTCAGGCAGAGTTCTTCAATGTTTTCACCAATCAGCTTAGACCGCGCATGTGCTGTGCACATGTATTTCGGGTGCCCTCCGTTTATAATTGAGCCGGGGAGAGGAGGCGTGCGCTCTATAGTCTGGACGCTGCGGGCAGCTGGCGAGGACAGGATGTAGGCCGGTTTGAAGTGGCCGGGTTAGGGGCGGTCTCCTATCACTGCGCTCCGTTTGAGAATCACACGCCGAAAGACTGTCAGCATTCGAAAGGAATTTAAGAAAGATTAGAAACCTGCCTGCCTGGGTCATCTTCGGGGTGACTGGTATCCTCCTTGCAAGTACTGAGGATGAGGCCCTGTTCATTGCTCTCTGTGCCAGGGATGGATTTATGGTCCTGTTGTGTTATCAGGACCTGCCGGGGTGCCTGCAGCGAGATCAGCCGTTTTAGCATTGTGTGTTCGGTCGGGTTAGCAGGACTTGCTTAGGTGCCTGCAGTGAAATCAGCCTTTGTGTGTGGTTTTGTGTTAGCACCACGATAAGACGCTATTACGTGTCTGATCAGCAGTTTTATCACTTTGTGTGGTTTTGTGATCAGGTCGCGGCAGCAGGGTGTGATTTGCATTAGTTACCTGCGGTGTGATTAGCAGTTCTGCCTTTGGTGTAGTTTTGTGTTCCAGTCGCGATATACGGGCATTCTTGAGCGCCACTGGTGCCATAACCAGTTTACACGGCACCCGCGGGGGGAGGGGGTGTAGGCGTTCGCCGTCCCACGGAGTTGTTGAGGGTCACACTCCGAACAAGCATTTACAATGCAATGGTCTCGGCATTATTAAAGGTAGAGCTATTGGCATTGCTCATGACATTTATTTATTTATTTTTTTTAAATCATAAATAAATGGCATTGTCATTTACATTGCCAATAACTTAATCGTTAAATAAATGGCATTGTCATTTACAATGCCAATAGCTTAATAGCTCGCAAATGCATGACCTATTGCATTTACACCCACACAGAGCCACACATACAGAGCCACCCACACAGAGCCACAGACACACGCACATAGCCACACACACACACACAGAGCCACACACACACACAGAGCCACACACACACACAGAGCCACACACAGAGCCACACACAGAGCCACAGAGCCACACACAGAGCCACACACACACACACACACACAGAGCCACACACACACACACAGCCACACACACACACACACACACACAGAGCCACACACACACACACACACACACACACAGAGCCACACACACAGGGCCACACACACAGGGCCACACACACAGGGCCACACACACACCCAGAGCCACACACACACACCCAGAGCCACACACACACACCCAGAGCCACACACACACACCCAGAGCCACACACACACACCCAGAGCCACACACACACACCCAGAGCCACACACACACCCAGAGCCACACACACACACACACCCAGAGCCACACACACACACACCCAGAGCCACACACACACACACACACACCCAGAGCCACACACACACACACACACACAGGAGAGCAAGCACAGCCAGGGGGCAGGGAAGCAAGCACAGCAAGGGGGCAGGGAAGCAAGCACAGCCAGGGGGCAGGGAAGCAAGCACAGCCAGGGGAGCAAGCCGTGGCAGGTAAGCAGGCGCAGCAAGGGTGCAGGGGAGCAAGCACAGCCAGGGGGCAGGGGAGCAAGCACAGCCAGGGGTGCAAACACAGCCTGGGGGCAGGGAAGCTGACAATTAAGTGTTCGGAAACACCGGCTCAAATTAAGCACTGCACGCCTCCCTCATAAATACAGTTTTCCTCTCAAATGGCTCACTAAGGTAAAAGCTTTCAGATGCCACCTGCAGATCACAAGCTCAAATTCTGACAAAACCAACTCAAACTTACATTTTTCTGAGGTCGGTAAACTGAGTCCTATTTCGATATTATCAACACATCTTATTTACAACTGATAGGGAGGGGTGGTGACAAAGTTGGAATATCACTAACTCTTTCACAGAAACCTCAGGTGTGCTGGAAAATGTAGGAAAGGGTTGGATAAGTGGAAAAAACACTAATCCGCCATGCAAAGCATTAGACAGCAGACACCAGCTAAAACGGAGACTGGCACAACAAAGACATAAATAAGGATTAAATATGGGTAATTAAATTCTAGTGGATTGAATGTAAAGTAGAAGGCAGCGGAGTTGTAGCACTGAAGAAGATATATAATTTAACTTTATCACAGTATTAAATACAAAACCACAAAAGCAACAAACTCCATACATGAATTGGAGAGCAGATGATGGCAATGAGATGGCCTGCAGGAGGCATCAAACTAAGCAACCAAATATAAAAAAATCTGTAAGAAACGGAAGGCAAAGCTGTTAGGGAAGGAGCTGTAGCATAGTAGGAGATCTTAACTCATTTAGAGAGAGAAAATAGTTTGTATAGGGGAGGAGAAAAGCAAGGGAGTGGGCCCATTCAGAAATTGGATATCATAAGACAAATGTAACACAATGGGGAGAGGGAGGCTTCGTTCAGAATAGGGGGGAGATGGCATGTACGTAGACCGGATCCGTGACTGCTTCCCCGAGGAATCCCCATTCCTCTTCACCAAATCACGAGAAGCTATTTTGATAGGTGTTTCAGAAGTGCCCCACCTAGTAAGTAGTGTGCATGCGTGCCCTACCCGTTGGGGCTCTTGTGACATTCCAGATGACTTTAGCAGCAGCTCCTTAATATTTTCTGTCTTCTGTCTAGTTCAATATGGGTCAGTATATACCTTCAAAGATAGAAGACAATAGGGCCCAGCCTATGCCTTTGTGAGTCAGGTCTATTTTTTTTTTTCATTATAACCATGAGTATGAAAATGAGTTAACTGAGATTAGTTGTATGCACATATTTAAGCAGAAATCCAGACAAGCTTTCATGGATGCAGCCCTCCTGGACCTACGCTGGATTGCCCCAGCTCCAAGCAGTCTCACCACCCATGCCCTGTATAATCTTGCTGTCTATTCTGAAGTGAGCCTTTTGGGATTTCACTCTCTCGCAATTTGACTTTTAAATGCATCCTGGCTGTGGCACTACACCGAACCCTACTCAGAATGTTTTGCTCTTTACCAGCATTGTGGGATTAGGTTTAGGCCTGTCTGTCTAACTGTCTGCATATGTATATCCTGCACAAGTATATAAATAAGTCCAGACAGGCCGCTTTGGATGCACACCTTCCTCCTCGCGAGGAGCTCCCTCCAGAAGTCACTCAGAGACGTTCCTCCTGCACGGCGCATGCCCTCAAAGACGAGAAGCCGGTCATGTAGGGGAAAGGTTTTGTGCACTCCCGGTGTGGGTACCGATCGGGAGAACGGTGCAAAGTAAGCATTTCTTTAAGTGGGGAGGAGGGAGGAAGCATGTCATGGTCCAAAAGGGCAATTAAGGGGTCTAGCAGCAAGGAATGTCCCCCGCGGCCTCCCCTCCTTCAGCCATGCATGCCTTCGCTCCTGGGCTGCCTTGCCAAGACCGGTCCCGCAGAGGTGGGCGGTTGCTGTGCTGTAGCGGGGACGGACATGGAAGCGATGCCTTGAGAGGTACTGGTCCGTGACCATTGAGGGTCCCGTGGAGGGGACACGGAAACTGTCCTGGCAAATCCGCAGTGAGGGCTCAATATACAGTACGGGCTGCACCGGCCTTCCTGTGGACCCTGTCCTGTGTGCCCTTCGCTCTGCGTGCCCTCAGCCCTGGCACCCCGCCAGTGTGCCTCCCGCTCTGCGTGCCCTCAGCCCTGCGCACCCTGCCCTGTGCCTTCCGCTCTGCGTGCCCTCAGCCCCGGCCTCACCTCTTGAGGTAGCTTCTTCCGTACAGAATCTGCTGCTTGGGGGTCTTTGCAGCAGCTTAAGAAAGCATTAGGCTTGGGGGAAGCATTTTCTGAAGAATTCTGCTCAACAGTTGAAGCTAACTGACAACTGCTCAGAGGTTTGCATGAGGAGTGTAAATGTTGTTATGGTGAGGAATGCATGAAGGCGGGCTGATCCCGCTAATGACGAATATGAAATGATCAGCCCAGATACTGGCAAAGGAATAATGACACCGTGGATCTCAGAGTACTGTGACTTCCAATGCTCTCCCTGCCCTGATTCCTCGATGTCATGGACCAAAGACCCCCGATTTCGAATTTAGGTCTCCTTTTCCCCCGAATGCCCTCGCCACATAACTCTTCTTGCTCCCTCCTTCGGGGTTGAGTGAAGGCGCTTACTGAGGGCTTCAGCCTGCCCCTGGCAGAGGGACAGATGGCCAGCCTGGTGCTGTGTTGGTGTGCGCGCAGCAGCAGCGGGGCATCAGAGCTCCCCTCCCCTCACTCACCGTGTGGACGTGCCCTTCCTGACATCGCACATCATGCACTTGAAGGCTTCGGCGCCGTTGCGGAAGGTGCAGACGCTGCAGTCCCAGTAGCCCTCGTCCGAGGACGGTTTCTGTTGCCGCTTCGGCCTGCGGGAGAAACATCAGACACCCGTGCTCCTGGGAGGGAGGGAAGCGATGGCGTTCACCGGGCCGGGATACTGCTCTGCAGCTGCCCTCGTGTCCGCCATGTCCGCCCACGTATCAACTCGCTGGGATTAGGCTGAAGTTTCCAGGAATGAAAAGGAGGCTTGGAGAGGATAAAAGGACACATACTTTAAAGCATTTTAGCCATGTCGCAATGCTGAACTGCTGTACCAGGGACACTCCTCTTAAAGCTATGGTGTAGCAAAGCAACATATGACCCTGTAAAGTTATTTGAAATAATATGGTAGAAACAGTTTAGTGCCCGATAATGGCTTTGAGGTGCAAATTACTAAACAGCAGTGGGTGCCCCACAACAAAAATAACTTTATGGACATCTTGGACGTTATGACAAAAGTGGAAAGCTAAGGTCCACCACGTGGTTTAACAAATAAGTAAGGGAAGAGTTATGCTGGCCTTTAAACTTGACTCCTTGGATGGTGATCAAAGGGGAGATTAGTTTGGACGCACGTGTGTACAGCCAATCAACTGGGTGAACAGATATCAAATTCTAAAAGCACACATAGCAAGCGTGAAGGGATTCCAACATATGTGAATGGCAAAAATAAATATTCTGAAATTGACACTGCTCTATGGACATCCATCACTGGGTCGAGCCAGACCCCACAGGCCATTTTATTACAGAGATCTTTAATCCGCTTTCGACTGTGTCAGCACAAAGCTCTATAAGTGTGTGTGGTGGGGGGGGGGGGGGGGGTCATGCAAGAACCGTCTTTCACACTAGCATGCAACAGCGCCTCAGCTCTGGGTGCTATGCAAACAAACTAGGACAAAGCATGCCCACATGGCGGCAGCAGCAAGCACCCCCGGTCCAGATCAGAGGCCTGTCCTGCAGGCGCATCCACGCCACAGATTAAATTTTATGCCGACAAATCAATGTTTTCCGACGCGGCACGGACATTTTCCTCTCCCCGGGGAGGAGGCTGCGAATCACTTTGCAGTCCCAAGGCATCCGAAGCCGTGCCAGCGCTCCGCAGAACCGGGCTGCACTGACAGGGCCATAATTAAATCGGAATCAATGGAATAGCGTTCGAAGCTCGGTGCATATTATTAACGAGCGGCTGCAGAGCCCGGTGAAGCGCAGCCAGGCAGAGGCGGCGCCTGATGCCAAGCTTGGGGGGGGGGGGGGGGGGGGGGGGGGGGGGGGGGGGAGCTAGAAGCTGCTTCTTCCAGAGGAGGCGCTAGCTCCTGCTGAAGGTGCAACGCCACCAATACCTCTGCCATAGCTGCGGTTTTGAGGACTTAAAGGAGATTTTTTTTTTTTAAGCGGGCGGGGATATCAAGATGGACATTGGGTGGAAGACACTCACTGCTGGCTGTGCGAGGCGCATTATGGGCGGCATGAATTTCAGGGCACGTGCACACCGGTGTAGGAGAACATGTCAGCGGAGGGAAATGGTCTCGTTTCGTCCACGCGCGCGGCTTCCGGCATGGTCTCTAGAGGGCGGGCTGGGCATTAATCTCAACGGAGGGGTCAATTTAGACACTTGTTAATTTGACATTGGACAACAATAGAATTATGGGCAAAAAAACATTACATTGCATAAGCAACTCGCAACTCTCTGGCCCAGACATCATCACCGAGGAGCAGCACATGTGTCCCGAGCAGGGGCCGGGAGACCCACAGGCTGGAGGGCAGATGGATGTAAACAGACAGGGGAGCAGGCAGACAGACGGACGCAGACAGAAATACATACCGAGCACACAAGTAACGAGGCACGAAGAACGGCACAAACAGGGGGGCAGAGGCTTACCTCATGTCCTGGTAGACGCTGCTCGACCAGCAAAATTGCGGCCGCAAGCTTCGAAAAATTTCGGATTCGGGGGCGTGGTTTTGCTGTCCCGAGTGACGGACGACGTCACTGTCTAAAGAACAGCAAAACTTACGCCCCCAAATCCGAAAAAGACGGAGCTTCTTTGGAGGGACGGCTCTCTCCTCCAATGGCCTCCGTTTAGGAAGCCAGCCAATGGAGGAGAGACAGGGCAGGGAGGCGGGTTCCAAAGCGCTACTAAGGGTCATTAAATCTCCGACCCAAGACTGCACAAGCGCAGCCTTTAGGTACGAGACCTAAAAAGGGCTTGCCTCCTCTCGCTCTGTTTGTCCCCTCTCCCTCTTCTTGCCTCCTCTCTCTCTATATGTTCCCTCGCCCTCTCAGCCTTTCTTCTTGCCTCCTCTCTCTCTTTATTGTTCCCCTCTCCCTCTGTTTTTGCCCCCTCTCTCCTCTGCTGGCTCCACGGTCACCCCTTCTTACCTGGGCATGGGATGAGCCTCCATATCCGATTCCGCAGACCCAGAGGCCATCACTGTCGGCCTTTACCAGCTCCCCTCCCTATACATGATGCCTCTATTGATCACTCTTCTGCCCCGTCACCTGTCCCCTTCAATTTACCCCTCTCTGCTCCTGAGATCACCCTTCCAATGAGTGCATCATTACTCACTGCAGAGCATCAATTACAAAGAATGCAAGCCCTCATCACCCATCGGGGTGCAGGAGCACTGGATGGAAAGACAGCCCACCTCATGTCCACCCTCCTGCGCCAATATGAAAGCTGGGGGGGGGGGGGTCAAGCCGTAGTGTAACGCCCTCCGCATCTGGGACAAGCAGCTGGGCTGGGTACTGCAGCTTCATTGACTTACAGAGACTTTGGGTTCTGCACTGACCCAAAGCAAGCAGATGAATTCCTAAAGAGGAACTCCGCAGCAATTGCGCTAACCGCCCGAACATCCTGACTGCGGTTCATAAGTGTACAGAGCAGGTGGGTTAGCACCTGCCTCTGCAGAAGGCCCAACAACCCCAGATCTCCGACACCCGTTCAGCTATCCAACTGGGAATGTAACCTCTGTGCCCCGCAGTTCTTGAAGACTGCATGATGCCAATGGGTCAATGGTCCTGCCCCAGAATTTTCTTCTAAAGTGGTGATCTATTAATCGAATTGTATTCGCCTAAAGTCAAACTTCAGGTACCAGAATACATTTGGTTATAAAATATAAGCCCAAGACCCTAATTGGAGAGGATGTGGCCTCACGGCCAGAGCTGCCGACATCGGAGCTGGGGAACCAGGTTCGAGCCCCAGCTCAACATCCTGTGATTCTGGGCAAATCGATTAATCTCCCTGTGCCTCCTAAAAATGAATGTGTCCTTGTGTAATGTAACTGGCGCTTCAATACCTTCGGGTGAGTTTGCGCTATATAAAACCGCAAAAATATATATATATATAACATGGACTACTTGGTAAACTGCAGCGATTCTATAAACCTTAGGTATGCTTGACATATGGGCATTATACCCCGCCCCCCACCACGGACTGCCTTCTCACACTGCTGCTTACTGGATCCATATCATATGTGACACCTCTTGGCAGTCCTGGATTTTAAATCAACAACATGTGCATGCTTTTAAATCTAGTTACCTTATGCTTTATGGTTACGGTGACCAGGTGGCATAATGCTAGTGTGACACTGACACCACCTTTCTATTGCTGGACTTTGCCTAACATATTGTTATCAGTTGTGTTGGTCCAATTAAAATGAACCCAGACTACAACTCCCAGAATGCACTTATATTTAAAAGAAAGTCCAGGAATGTAAAAGTGGTGTCCCTTGACATGGAGCTATCTGATCACCCTATTAATGGTAAAAAGCTTCACTGGACGACCCAACATGCAAAAGTTGCTACCTAAAAAAAAAAGCCATAACATTTCCCCGTTGAGCTGTAGGTCTGCTAGGGGTTTTTGCCTAACTCAGTGTTTGCTGCTCCGCAGGGAGCTCAGGGTGTAACTCGGAGACGGTCACAAGGCGGCGGGAACATTACTGATGCAGTCCCCCATAGACATGTGTGCTGAGTCACGGCCCCTACTCCCCGCAGAAGTGGGGAGAGGTGGTGGGGCAGCGTCGGATTGGTAACGGGGGCATTCGGGCAATGCCCGAGCTGCCGGGGTCCGAGTTCCACCTGAGGGCTGCCTTTGAGCAGCCTGGGGGCCGATTTGGGTGGTGTCTCTGTTGTTCCACTATCCCGTCAGCGGCCCAGTGGGTCTCCGAGTGGCCTTTCTGGAGGGAGATGGGCGCTCATTACCTCCCATATAGCAGCAACAGGTAGAGGTGTTGCCCCTTTCTTTCGCTGGGCCTCCCAATAATGTAGGCATACTGAGCGGGGCAGGGGGCCTGTGCAGAAGTGGCCTCACTTGTTTTAAGGTGTGTTTCACTAGTGTAAACTGATGCGTGCATTTTTTTTACTCTCCCACCCCCCTTTTTATGTAAAATTACGCTAAAAGCAGTAAATGGAGGGAAGGCATTATGCAAATGTTGGCCGATTTTTTTATGCGTGCCCGGGCAGATTTTTTATGCCAATCCAACCCTGTGGTGGGGGGTTGTGGCGGGGATGGGTGGGGGGCACTGTTCAGAAAGAAGTAAATACTGTTCCTATTGTGAAGCGCTCTGACACCTTCAAGTAAAGTCCACCCTATATAAAAACGCATAAAATCAATTATAAACAAGCATTTACAATGCAATGGTTTTGCCTTTGTTAAAGTTAGAGCTATTGGCATTGCTCTTGACATTATTTTTATTTATGTATTTTTTTAACATAAATAAATGGCAGTCATTTACAATGCCAATAGCTTAATCTCTCGCAAATGCCACACACAAACACCCACACAGAGCCCCCCCACACACACACCCACAGAGCCCCCCACACACACAGCCACACAGAGCCCCCCCACACACACAGCCACACAGAGCCCCACACACACTGCGAGCCCCCCCACACACACTGCGAGCCCCCACACACACTGCGAGCCCCCACACATTGCAGGCAACAGAGGCACGTAAACAGCTCTTAGGCGTAAGGCATTCTGAATCATAATTTGAGTAAGCTGAGGTGGGGTTGCTTTTGGAGAATTGTATGCTAGGAATGTCATTCTATTGTAGAAGACCAAGGCAAAAAAAAGTAGAAATAATATTTCAACAACAATAGAAAATGTAAGGGAAATATATTTGGAGTTTCAAGATCATAGTTCTGACCTATAGAGAGAATATTTCAACTAGGAAGTTAAGCAACTTTGTTTAAGGATATCCAATTCCCTAAATTAACACTTTAGAAAATACTGGAATAAATAAAGGAAAATCTGCAGAGCCAGTTGGTTTTCCGGAAAAGATATACTAGTTATTAGAGGAATAATGAGTTACTGTAGTTCAAGAAGTTATAAACCAAAAATGGGAACATAAGGACGGGGACAACCATAAATGGTCAGAAGCTTCCATCCCCTTAATAACAGCAACTCAGAAATCCCATGAACTATATGGCACGTAGACCAATCCGAACACAAGTCAAAGTCAAGATATTAGAACATGTGTTAAACATTTTTTTACCTTGCACTGTTCTAGATAAATAAAAAGTGTGTCATTCCAAACAGATGAACAAAAATACAACAGAGTATTGGGGGGTCCTAGGGGAGTTAGTTTATAGACAATGTGAGTACCTTGTCCCCCAACTACTACTACAAAAAACAAGAGAGGTACTGAGAGTCTGTGAAATGAAGAAATGACAGGACACAACCTGGTCCTGTCATTTCTTCATTTCACAGACTCTCAGTACCTCTCTTGTTTTTTGTATTCCAAACAGATACCAAAGCCATGCCAGGATTGCTGCCACCAACCCCACTTTTACAGCTTGGTTACATCAGGTGGTCGATATCATCAAAGTCACCAAAGGTTACAACAGGGTCAAAAGGACTGACTTAAGGTAGCTGCAAAGAAGTTCTGTGAAATATGCAGACTGTATCAACAATAAGTCTGACTTACCTCCTCATTTCCAGACTTCGAAAGAAATAGTTCTTAAAATTGGTAATCTCTCAGGCCACTTCAACAAGCATGAGAAGTCAGGGCGTATGATCTGGGTTCAAGTTGCATCCTGATGAGACAGGACCCAGAGTTGTTATCGTCTTTATTCTCATCAGACCAAATGATATATGTTAACTATGGTAGAATAAATTGCCATCATCTGTACGGCCCAAATGAAAGGCAAAAGTATATTCAATAAAATAATGATCTGTCCCAAGCTCAATTCCTTTTTCAAGAATAACCTTCTGGATGAAGATAACTAATATTCAAAGAAAGCACAATTCAGAAAGTTCATTTTGGCCTCAAAAGGGGTTAGGATGCCAAAGGAAGAAACTAATCAGAACTATATAAACAAGCATTTGCAATTGAACAGGTCCGGCAATTGCAAGATCTATAGCCATTGGCATTGACTCGTGAGGGGGACGGGGGGACGGGACTTGGGGGTGGGGGGGACGGGACTTGGGGGGGGGAGGACGGGACTTGGGGGTGCGGGCGGGGGGGGAACCGCGCTGGGTGTTCAAAAGTACATTTTTTAAAAATAAGAAACTCTCTTACCTCGTGAAACATCCCTGGTTTGTGTGCACAAGTAATCACACGCTGGGTAAGGACACCCTGCCAACGCTCGCCGCACAAACACGCCCAGAAGACACATGTGCAACTGTACAGCCCACGCCAGAGTTTCCACCCGGGCCTGTGGAAGTTACACACACACACTCAACAGGAACTCGCACTTGTATGAGGAATACCGCCCCCCCCCCCCCAGAAGTTCTCTCAAGCGATAACAGGCTGTGTTAAATAAGTGTGAAAGAGGGAGGAAGGTGAACACTGACCTTTGAGCATTTCGATAACACGCATGTTTTTCTAGAGCACCCACTAACCCCTCCTCACCTGGATAATGGATCTCCTGGCTCCGGCAGCCGCAGACGGCGCACGTTTTCCTCCAAGTCTGATTCTCAATCTGCATGTTTGATCCTCTGCAGCCCCCCACCCCTGCACGTGCTTCATGTTTGATCCTCTGCAGCCCCCCACCCACACCCCTGCACGTGCTTCCCGTATCCGCTGTAAGCACATATTCTTTTTCACCCTGTCCATTTAAACAGCTTGCTCCTCCCTCACAATTGAGGCACACGAGTGCATCTGTGCACGCAGCAGAGAGGCCAAGGACTGGTTGTGCAGGTAGGGGGGCGGGAACGGGGCCGGGGAGACACGGAGAGCGAGGCAGCGGTAGGGGGGCGGGAACTGGGAGCCGAGGCAGCGGTAGGGGGGCGGGAACGGGGCCGGGGAGACACGGAAGCAGAAAGGCGCAGAAACCTACCCCTGGCCATGGCCATCTCAGGTAAACTGCCGCTGGAGCCGCACACGTTTCCCAAAGTCCTAAAGCCATTACCCAAATAACCGTATTTGCACAATGAGAGCCATGAACTTTCAAGGAGAGCACAGCGGCGAGATGTGTGTTTACAAAGCCTCATGTAGAGCTGCCTATTGTCTGCTCGTTTATTGCACAGTAACGGTAGCTGTTAACTGCCCTTACTCCTCACATCCTTGAAGTTCAGCGATATCCTGTACTTGCCAAGTTGTTTGGACTGTTTCTTTGCATTTTACAGGCATGTGTGGTTGTTAGTAATTTACACCTGTGTCAATTAGTCATTCGTCTTTTTTCACATTATAAGTATTTTCTATTCGTTATATCACTATAAGGGTATTCGGTCTATCACTATAAGGGTGCATTAATCTTTTTTGCGTAGTCTATCGCTTGTTTAGATCGCCACATTTTGGGGTATTTACACCTGACCTTGCAAGTCAATGTCCTTCTTTATTGTGGTGTGTTTTCCTGCGAAGCAAAAACATCTAAATAGACAATGTACTCTGAAATAGGTGCCTCCATGGCGCAAGTAAAATCTTGAAATCTTTGTGCAGGGAGGCCCGCAGTCCTCTGGGTTTCTGTGGTGTCCGCATTCACAGACAAGCATGTTATTCCAACAGGTACATGCCTTCTCACAAACATGTCTGAAAACAATTCATAGTTTGTACTGATTTCAGAGTTCTATTTGCTTTTCCAAGTGTGTAAACGTGTGCACTACACGGACAGGCACGTTCTGAATTGTATACAACAGCACAGGTGGCAAGTGTTTTAATAAGTCAGAATCAGTGTCAACAAGTGTGGGGGGGGAGGGGGTGGGGGGCACGGGGGTCGACATATTTCTCTTCCTAATTCGGAGTCTTTAGGCAAGTTTACCTGGACGCTCTGCAGTCACCTGTACAAGAAAAGATTCAGCTCAAGTGATCGCTGGTAATATTCTCCAATTTACAACTGATCGCCATGATGCATCACAGCAAAGACTTTAGCAGATAATTAGTTTTTTTTATTGTTGTTGCACTCCATAAGAGTGCATGTGCTAGCGTGCTGTCTCCCCTTCTCCCCAGTCCTTAGTTGCACCGGCCTTCCTCACCACTCCCACGTCAAGGCTGTTTCCACCCGCCCGCTGCCTCCGTCAGAGCCCTTCAAATGCTTGCATTTTCCAAAGGTGCGAAATAAATTTTTATTTGATTGAAACCACCTCACAGGGGTGAGACAAGAGACACGGGTGTGTGCGTGTGCATGCATGTGTGTCTCGGTGTGCACATATAGGCAGCGGTAGGGGGGCGGGAACGGGGCCGGGGAGACACAGAGAGCGAGGCAGCGGTAGGGGGCGGGAACTGGGAGCCGAGGCAGCGGTAGGGGGGCGGGAACGGGGCGGGGGCGGGAACGGGAGCCGAGGCAGCGGTAGGGGGCGGGAACGGGGCCGGGGAGACACAGAGAGCGAGGCAGCGGTAGGGGGGTGGGAACGGGAGCCGAGGCAGCGGTAGGGGGGCGGGAACGAAGCCGGGGAGACACGGAGAGCGAGGCAGCGGTAGGGGGGCGGGAACGGGAGCCGAGGCAGCGGTAGGGGGGCGGGAACGGGGCCGGGGTGACACAGAGAGCGAGGCAGCGGTAGGGGGGCGGGAACTGGGAGCAGAGGCAGCGGTAGGGGGGGCGGGAACGGGGCACAGGAAGGTGGGTGCCGGCTCAATGCCGGACCAGATTCGGGGGCGTTCCTGAGGGCTTTTGGCTGACGTAGCGTGACGTAGCCAAAAAATCTCGGGAACGTCCCCGAATCTGGTCCGGCATTGAAGGACAGGCCCGTCTTCCAATGGCTAGCCTCCAGTTATGGAGCTAGCCAATGAAAGACGGGGGCCGTTCCTGTCTCCCGTACTATTCTCATTAGGTTTTCGCCTGCGCAAAAAAGATGCGCAGAGCGCATCTTTTCGCCAGGCAAAACCTAAAAAGGGCAGCCAGCCGTGGGTGGTGTGTGTGGCGGCGACAGTCATGTTCCTGCCCCTCCGTGCATTGGTCTGCATGCACGGGTGTGTCCCTGTCCCTCCGTGCACTGCGGCCCTCAGGTGTTAGAGGGGTCAGTGTGAACAGTCAGCCCCTGGAGTTGTGAAGTGTTTTACTCTTGCACTGCCCGCCAGTGCTGCCCTGCGGGCGGTGCTAAAGGCTGAACATTGGTTAAAAGGTTGACTTTGGGGAACTTGCATTTGATTTTAAAATGTTCATTGTGCGGTGAAATAAACCACGAGTTCTGGGCATTTCTAAACCCATCGGGAGGGGCGAGCGGGCTCTGGGTCATCAAGCCCACAAGGCGACTCACGTAAACTCCCACTCGAGTGAGCCAGAGATCGGCCTAAACTGAGGCGTCTTGGGCATTATTCCTTCCGAGGTCGGTATATTAAGCACCGGTAATTTTGGCGCTATTAGCCCACTTGATTTGAATTACAGCAGTGGAAAAAGTGTTAGCGCCATGTAAATTACACTCATTAGGTTGGTCTAAGTCACAAGTGAAATGACCGGGAGAGGGCACTCGTTATTAATCCAGGTAGCAGTAGGTGCAGCGCCACAGGACATAGGACAGACATGCCTTGCAGCAATTTGTTAACTGCCTCCTTGGCAAGTGGTTTTATCTGATCTATATCGCTATCTTTTGTTACTTAGGAATTACTACCATCTGTTAAACATTTGTTTAAACAGATACTTCCTACGGGGCAGACGCATGCCTTACAGCAATTTGTTAAGTCTTTGTCTTATATCAAAGCTTATTTTATGCAAAAAGATGCCAGTGTCCTGTTGCTTTATCTTTTTTTTCTTCACTACTTCAATCTCCAGTCCATGGTGCATAATTGATAATATATACTGTATACTTTTTTACCCAAAAATATATATAAACAAGCATTTACAATGCAACGGTCTCGCCTTTGAAAAAGTTGGAGCTATTGGCATTGTAAATGACAATTTTTATTTATGTGTTGGTTTTGAAAACAGATAAATAAATGGCATTGTCATTTACAATGCCAATAGCTTAATCTCTCGCAAATGCCACACACAAATACACAGACCCACACAGACTCCCACACACATACATACCTACACACATCAAATTCCTACATCGCGCACATAATTACAAAGCACACATAAGCAGTAATTGGAGCCGATCACACACGAGTTTATGGTGTAAACAAGTTCGACTTTTTTGCCAGTTATCTTTGAAGAGTACCGAGGTACTTAAAAAGATGTTGTACTTTCATGCCCTGTTTAAATGTCTAACGCGCGGAACCTGAGCTCAGTGATATAGATTGCTGGGAAAGGAGCATAAATAAACTTGAATGGAGAGATTCCGGTTAGCCTGGCGCTGACAGAGGTTGGGAGGGGGAACTGGGCATCAAAAGGGCGCAGTGCTTTCAACCGTCTTGGGCAGACACCCGCTGTGTTAGTTTTGTAGTCTGCCCCGGCTGGCCGTAGAGGAAGTGGTAGCACACTCTAGTTTATGCTCCAAGGAGCCTTGTTGTTCACTCATTCATATAGTGGGGAAGGGATGAATACAAAATGAAACAAGCGCCCTCCCTTCCTTTTGATGCTGCCCGGGAACTACCTACCCACGGTCCCTGCTTTCTCTATCCTTAAGTGAAAGCACTTGGTCCCTGCACTAAGAAGTAATTGAACGTTCAGGGAGGAGTGCAAAGTAGTACCACTGTCCGGGAACAGAAGTACGGATCCGCATGAGGTCTCAGGCAGAAGAGGGTGGGTGGCATAAACGTCGCCATGGGGCAAAGGTCCGCTGTCGGGGAAGGCTCTAATGCGAGCCTCTCTCTGAGCGGGGGGTTGCGGTTAAGTTGGGAAGGTGGGGTGAGGGGAGTAGAAGGCAACCCCCCGCTATGTACTTGTTTTAGAACAGAACCCATGTTATCGCCTTCGCCCACCCACTGCGTCAATACCTTAGGTAAGCGAAGGTCTGCATTTGAGCTACAGAATGTGAATTTTACCAAATCTGAAAAGATTTGAGTGAGGAACGCAGGATATGAGCCAACTCTGGTCGGTGCAGCTGTGAGCAGCACAGCCTTCTCAAGGTTCAACAATCTTTGTTAAACGTGAACCGCATTAGCAACGCTGCTGGAATGGAAAGGGTGGAGCTCGGCTCGCCCTGGACATATCTGATAACGTCCCTCCTTCCCTCCACGACTTCCCCTCCCAGCCCCAGACAGGATATGGGTGTGGAGGCGCCCATCACGCAGCACAGAGGGAAAAGGTTAAATTAAGTGTAGGGGGATGAGGTGAGGGTCATGACATCACCCCGTGCTGGCAAAGGAGAATCACCCAACGAGCTCCGAGCCGCGCCTGATAAGGGGGTGATTGATTGCAACTGTTTCACAGGCCGACCACCAGCTATGGGACACTGAGCAGTGCCCACGCTACGCCACAACAACCGCACCAGGCAACTATCAGAAGACAAGTAACATTAGATGGCCATTGGCAGAAGAGTCCAAAGTACGGTCACCATGCGGGAAGTCAGCTAGGCAAAGATATTTGAAATGGGCCCATGGAGCAGAACAATGGGGTGCGGGAGAGGCTTCAGAGGGGACCGGGACCGAGCTGGCACAGACTGACGAAAAAACAGCCCTGAAAAAAAAAAAAAGGAAACACCCACAATGGGCCCACCTCTGCATGATGTAAAAAAGGGGCGGGGCTTAAAAAAAGACAGAAACGCCCACGAATCTGCTCAAGCTGGGGACAAACACTAATTGACACACATCTCTTCCAATGGCTAGCCTCCATTTATGGAGCTAGCCAATGGAAAAGAAAGGCGAGTTAAAGCCCCACTGTTGAAGTCATAAAATCTTCGGCTCCGCCCACTGCTTCGAAGTACGACAGTAACCTCAACCTAAAAACAATATTATTTACAATGCTAATAGCTTTAAACAATGTCACTGCAAGACCTATTGCATTGTAAATGCTTGTTAATTTATCAACAGGGTGCAGAAGCTTTTGCTCCGCAGTCATGCCTACCATAGGGGTGAAAACAGGTTGTCCACTTCTAAAATGGTTATTTTTTTATGGTATTGCTTGGCAACGTCACGTCAGCTGAGCGAGTGGCCAGGCAACCTTGCTGATGCTGCCTTGAGGCCGCATCACTCTGTGTTGCATCCAAAACCCAGGATACGTACTTGAGCATGGCGCATTGCCCGGCTACAGCTAAGATTTAACCCCTTCGATGCGCGTGACAAGGTCAGCTCGTCATGGGCATTACCTGCGCTGCGCGTGCGACGAGCTGACCTTGTCTCGTAACGCGGGATTTTCAAAATCGCAGCACACAGCGGGAAAACCTCTAGCGCGCATGCGGTTAAGCAGTTACATTATAGCGGTTTTGAAGGCGAGCCTCTGACGGCTTTGGTTTTTTAAGCCCTGTGGCTTAAATTCTTGGAATTATGGAATTTGAGCCTCTTGTGAGTTCTTGCACTACTCGAGCTTCCCCTACTGATCTAGAAAGGTATTCACTATTGATTGAGTGGTGCTCTGCTATTTACTTGCACTCAGTCCTAGGGTGCAGTTTACTTTTACTGCCTGATTTATTTCGTATCCTGGTTTTTCTGTGGTAACACCAGAGATGGAAGGGTCTAACTCCCAGACTCATCCTGTGGACGATTTTATGGGGGAGTCCACTAAGATTTTTTTTGAGGAGGAACTTGGGTCCTCAGTGAGAGAGGTGGTGGGAACCGCACTGACCAAGATGAAGAGGGACAACCCTGCAGAGGTGAATTATTTTTCCTTCTCAGATGGGGACCCCCCCTTCTACCTCTGAACCCTGTAGAGGGGTAAATGTAAATTGATACTTGTATAGCGCACTACTCACCCGCAAGGGTCTCAAGGCGCTTGTACGAATACCGCTGTGGAACCCATCCTGGCTTTCCCTGTGAGGCGTCCACTCCTGGGCACCCCGAATGTAGAGGCCAGGCATCCTTAGCGTTGTGGGGGCCGTGGTAATGCTTCATATAAGAGAAACTAGAGAACATCTGGTGCTTATCAGGGCAGTGCCGTCCCCTTCTTTGGTGAATTACTACTGAAGCAGACACAAATGTACAGGTAAGTGCCTGCTTCTTCTCTTTACAAATGATAGTGGCTGATACTTTTTATTGTACTCTCTGTCAAGAACACTGGATATGTGATCCTGGATATGAAACCTGGTTCCTCCCATGAGATTATTCAGTGGTCAGTCCATTATTGGGAGACCCATTACTTTGAGGCTCCAGACAGACAGAACCATCTTTTATACCTTGCAATCATCAAGTCATGGCACAAAAGAGTTGCAGGACAGTTTAAGTTCCTCTGCATAAAATATAGATGATGACATGCAATGAGACAAACCTGTTCCAAGTCATTATCCAGACTTCCCAAAAAAACACAGCTGTCCTACGGGTCAAACACATATTCGTTCTATTCAATGTCATCATAATCTATAATTTCTATATGCTTGAATTATCTGTTTAAAAAGTGGCGGTGGGTACTGAATTGAAACAAAACTGTCAATATAGTTGATAGAAGAATTTATCCTAAAGAACAGGCACACACAATTTAAATTGGAGGCAAATCCTTGTATTTGATATATACAATTGAGTATGAATCTCATAATTCCATACTATCATTAACCTTGTAAATCAGATTAAAATGAATGTCTAAATAATATCAAAGAATGTTTTTAGAGACCACTCTGATTGTAATGAACGTCTTTACATCATTACATTTTAAAAATTAAAAGGGTTAATTTTGATTGGAAGACTGTAATCCACCCATGTTAAATTATGCACCCTTTCCTGTTGTGGGCAAAAGGCCCCATTCGTATCAGATATGGGGGAATGCGTCTGGTATGTAATTTGTGGATGCCTGCAGATTCCAGAAATTTCCCCTCACTGAAATGTGATTAAAATTGCTGTTGTTTTGCCGAAAGTTTGAGGGTTGCAGGTGCTTCTGGTCATAAAAAACCTTGTTAGAAACACACAAGTCACACCACGCTGGGCACAACTAGCGGTCCAGTTTTCATAAATGTCAGGGTATGGTAGGTTCTCCTGGAGCGGCCTCCGAGCTATGGCCCAAATTCCATAGCAACCTACATTGTACAAAAAGCATGGATTCTACTGAGTGAAATATAATGTCTTCAGGTCGTATTTTGGTACATTTTGTATCCCAGGCGCTAGTGCCAGCCACACAAGTGGGGTACTGTTTTTATCAGAAGACATATTGGAGCACGGGTTAGTAATACAATTTCTATTATCAACTGGGTTCTGTGCATTTATGTCCAGATGTAAGCCAGTGTGCAAGAAAGACATTTGGCAAAATGCCTTCTGAATCATGATAGTATGGTTAACCACAAATTTAGAGACGTATAAATAACCACGGCTCCCAAACTCAGTATCATGAGTACATTTTAGAAATACATAAGTTTTGTTCAAACCAGTTTTTCATTCTTTATATTTTACAATGTAAACTGCTGTATAACTGGTTCACAATGAAACAGTATAAGGCTTGGTTCTGTTGGCTCCGAGTATCACATATTTTTGGAGAACCTACAAACTCTACGTAATTGCTGCAACCAGAGGGATTTGCTAGACATAACAGCATATTGCTTTTGTAAATTGCTCATCGTGACAAGAAGTTTCAGGTGTTTTTCCCTACCCATTTTCATTCATTTTTTATTTAATCAGTTTTCGGGGGGGGGGGGGGACTCGAGTGATTTAACACAAGGACTCCTTTCTGAATGTAGAATTTGAACTACTTTTCAGAAATGTATAGATTTCCAGCACACACCTCGAGTTTCGCACCTGCTTTCACCACAAACTGCAATTAGGTTGAAACCACAAAAATTAGGAAAAAATGCCTACCTCTTAGAAAAAAATGCAAAAACAGTTTTTTGATATAACTCGTTTTGTTCCAGACATCTGGTTAAATGGTGATCCTCGCACAGTAAGCCTTTCGTTTTTAGGAGAAAATAAAATACTTTCTGGTGCAGCACCCCCACTCCACCTAAGATTTACGTTTTTTTAGGCGGCTATTTTCTCGGTTCCATCAAGGGATACTTTTTAGGGATACCTTTAGAATCCCTAAAAACGTTAGGATAAAGAGGGCGTTAATTGGGCGTGTAATGCCAGCCTCGGAGCTTCACCCGTTTAAAATGATGAGGGCCGCAAGAGGGCAGTCGCTTATAGCAGTAGGGTCGCGTAACAAACTGAATATCCCGTTTCAGAAAATGCCTTAAGGGCCACAGGTATTCTTCAGGAATTGCCGTGGCAAGCCCCCATTGCAGCAGTCACTAGATGGGCCTGAACCTTGTTGTGATGAGAAACCGTGACCCTCCTCTCTTCAGCCTCAGGTTAACGGACACAGGCAAAATCCACGCTGTACAAAGGTTCTAACAGAACTCTGGAAAAGAACGTT
>NW_028248470.1:0-64174 GCF_964263255.1 Lissotriton vulgaris
GGTAGTTTTGAAACTGAGATTTTAGATAATCTCGAAGCAAAAGAAAGCTAGGCCGGCCATGTTTGATTCCTTTCGGTTATGGCGCAAAGAGGCCAAACAGAAAGAAATCAAGCAAATAAAGAAAAATAAGAGAGATGGTATCATTACAATGATGCAAAGTGCAGAACAATATCAGCGAGACAAAGATGAGAAGGAAAAGGAAGTTTTTACTAGATTGCATTGTATGGCGGTGGATAAATGTTATCCGGTTTTACCGTCAAGTTCTGATAAGAAGGGAGAGGAATCGACAGAGGATCCTTTATTATCCTATTTATTAAAATCACCACCTCCTTATGTACAGGGTACTGCAGCCCCTGTTGTTCCTCCTGTCACTCTGATAGAGCGCGCGGGTCACCCGGGTGACTTAGATTACCAAATTTTCCACGCACTGGGCCCTGGCGTGCATATGATGACAGTGTTTTGCAATGAACCGGGTGAAAACCTCTGCCACGCTACTATCAGTAATCGGGTGGGCGACTCTTACACCACTTACTATTCATGTACCTGACTTACCACAGGCACATTACTCCTGACGGATCAGGAGCTAGCAGTGGACAGGTGATAAGGGTTTTCCTAAAAGGGAGAAAATTCTATTTTACACCTTTAATACCTTTAGTATCGTTTTAAAGTATAATGACCACAGACAACTTGATGGTTTTAAGGGTTTTATATAGTATAAGTTTAGAACGAAAATGCCATTACAAGTAGGCAAATGCAAAGTAATACATCAATGATTAGTATCAGAACCAGAATGTAACTATGGATTAAAGTGAGTATCATAGAGTAAAAGGGAACACTATAGGGCATGAACCATAATGAACATTTATCTAATACAGTTTAATCTAGGGCAAGGACGTGAGGAAGACCTAATGTGTGTCCTAATAATTTTATACTACTTCCTAAACCTTATGCTATCTTTCTAACTTCACAGCAACCATACTAAGGGAAAGGGAATAAGTGGAACAATCTGAATAAACAGTTGGGTTCAACAATGTCCTAAAGGAAGGGTAAAAGTGCAACATTTACTAATAATCAGTTGCATGAGATTACATTCAAAGGAGATATGGAGAATATCACAGGCAAGATTGCTTTAATTAGAAGAGGAAAATTTAGGGTATAGTATAGACAGACACCTATGCCAATATTTACCTAGGTGAGAATGAGGACTAACCCTGGCCACGGGTCAGTTGGGAAAGAACGGGACAAGGACCCTCAAGGATTCAGGGAATACCAGAAGGTGAGCAGGTACAGCTCATGGACAGTCAGGACAGGATACCCCTCAGGTCTGGGTCAAGACTGGGTTCACCAAGGCACGGTCAACCCCTCACAGCTTCGGATGTAACGCCAGCGTTACCCCCTCTTCTGCACGGAATCCGCCAATAACCCCGATTGGGTTTTCGAATCTCCCAGCAAAAGTGCTTTGCTTAGCACTTAGGACTAATTTCCACCCCTTGGAGTTTGTGGAAAGTTTCAGGCAGAATGCTCCGCAGCACTCTGTATCAGGCACCTATAGAGTTCGTAGGGTCAGTGACAGGTCTGCTACTCGGACAAGTCGGACAATTTCTCTAAGCTAAGCTAGGCTATATATACTGTTTTAAGTCCCCAAGACCACCCATAAATGTTGCAATATGACAAAGTCCCATCTTCTGATTGGTCAAGGGAGGTGGTTTAAGGCATTTGTCACCACCTATATTTCTATTACGTTTTTCACGTGACATTACCCTCCCCCTAACATCTGGGTTCCCAGGCATACGTGTGGGAAAGTACAATAGTGAAGAAAAGGTTTGCAACATTGTTGCGCATTTCAGAGTAAAAATAGCAGGTCTTCAAGGGCGAAGGTGTGCTTGGAAAGGACAGTCCCCTTTTCAATGGCCAACTGGCCAGGTTCCATTGCTGCACGTCCCAGATCTTTGATCACGTGATGAGGGATACGTCAGCTTCAAAATGGTTCCCATCCCTACTTCAAGGCCCTCATTTACACGGTACATGAAAAGTAAGCGAAAACAAATTAATAACACAGAATAAAATGAATACACTGTACACCATGACCAACTACTCTTAATCCCTTGTTTTATAATACTTATAGCATTAAGAGTTAGTGCAGAAAAGATGCATAGACAAAAGCGGCTTAAGATAGCATGAAGCATGATTAGTGACAAGCGGCCATTTTAACACCACTGCGCATGAGCGAACTTTTCCCTCCAGATTGCGAGTGCGTCACATCACATGGGTATGACCGACGCATGCGCAGACTGGATTTCTGCAAAGCGGCCATTTTATTAATGTGCAAGCTTGATTACGATGAAAAACACATAGGCAAGCCTCCTAGGGACACCCGTGTGTTGGGGAAATACAAATAAATGACAAACAATCGGAGTTAGTACGGTTAGGATTTAGGCGAGGTTCATGAAAGAGAGCAAGTCGCGTTACGTGCGAATCCTTGCTCCATCAATCCCCTCTTTGATGATATTTACTATCATCACTACACATGAAAACAGATGCCAACTTCATTCATCCAATTCACCCATCTCAATCTCAATGAACTTATTGTTGAGCTTTCTCTCCGCCTCTCTGTGTGTATGATTGTTCTTTATTTTCTTATATATCTGGTTTCTTAATTCTTCTAATTCTAATTCTTCAGCTTTCGCTTTCCTCTTTTATTCACTATATATTTTCTGCATTTCTGGCATTTGCAACAGATGAATATGATCAGAACAATCAAACCTATTCCAGCTATTGGCATCAGTATTTTCCATATAAGACTTTTACCTAAGTTAGAGAACCAACTACCTACAGAGGAGAGACCATCAGTCAGTCTCTTCCAGGCACTGTCAACCTCTAATGGTTTGAGTTCTTTTTCCAAATTAGTAATATTTCTTACATACCTTTTAATTTCGACACTTTTATCAGGAATGTAAGTGCAACAATGTTGTGCCCTCAGCATCCTGCAGACTCCGCCCTCTTTTGCCAATAAGGTATCAAGAGCAAGGCGATTCTGTAAAACCATTGATCTGATCGCAACCATTTCGGTATTGATCATCAGAAATCCAGCAGCAGTGTCAGTTGATAACCGATCCACTACTGTAGATAATTTGCAGATTCTATGAGTATTCAGAACTACCCCCATTCCAGGTATCAGTGCACTAAAAATATCACCTATAATTTCTCCTACACTTTCACGTTTTCTACGCACTAAGCCATTAGTAATCTCATTGCTTCCAGCTGCATTGTTCACATGGTATATTTTCGGAAAGACAATGCCAAAGTAGCAGCTTCCATACCAGTGATCCGGCAATTTGAAATACGCCTTGTTTCCACATATATAATAAATTCCTGGAAACACAGGTTCTGACCCATTTTTGAAACCCCAAACCCCAATTACCTTGTAATTATGTTCACACTCGCTGGAACCAATGAATACATTGTTATAATAACTAGTCTTTTCTCTATGAAGACAGAGTTTCTCTTTCCGTTCAAAATCCAGCAACAGAGCAGGAGTAACTTCGCTTTGTGAGGTGTTATCCATGTTTTCTGCCCATCTAGGGGTTCTGTTCTTTTCGTCATTTGCCTTTTTCTGAAACTTTTCCCTTCTCTTCTCCGCCATTTTCAAGAACATTTTCTCTTGTGCATGTAAGGAACAAGTCAGGTTAGTTTTTCTAGCTTCATCTAAGTCTATGTCACCTATAGTCAGGAAATATTCTCCCATGTAGCGAGTCACTCCACCAAGGGTATGTACAAGGTTCAGATTCCCTCTAATAGGAAGTTCTGAAAAGATAACGTCAGTGTTTGAGTAATAGTACTGTAAAGTGCTTCTATAAAATAAACTAGCTAAAATACTACAGGAAATTCCATAGGTCAGGGGTAAATGGTGGTATGTCACGCCTTCAGCCACTGAAGTAGGTAGCATCATGCAGACATAGAAATCTTCTATTTCCATAGCTTCTACATAGTGCACTAAAAGGTTTGCGAAAACATTTAAGTGTGTCCTGTTCTTCATTTGGTGATAATGTAGTTCACCCTCATCTGATGCTTCTAAGTCAGGTCGTGTATGTCTCAGACTCATTGCATTGTCACGTCTTTCTACTCTTCGTGGTGTTTCTTCAGTATTTACAACTTCTGCGTCTTGTGTCGTCAAGTCTGTAGGATATATGTTAGGGTCTTTGCTTATCATAAAAGGTATAAACACTGTTAATCCTATCCATATCATTACTATCAGTACTACACTACAGATGCATATTTTACAGCATGTCTTGCAACAGCTAAATCTGGACCTTCCAGTGTCAGATCCCAGTTTCCGCCGAATGGTGTGAGGAGCTCTCTTCCTTCTTTATCAATAAAATCAGGCTTATTGAAGAGGGATTAGCTTTGAGTACTGCTGCCTCACTCCCCCCGGAGCTGGCACCCGGCGCCCCCGCTAGTAGCTGCCTTACCAAATTCACTATGGTGGATCAATTGGACACCCTAACACTTCTAAAATCTTTAAAATCAGGCTCCCCCTCGGATCCCTGCCCGGCAAGAGTTCTGGCGGGAGTAGCGGACTGTGTAGGCTCTGAGGTCACTACTTTGATCAATTGGTCTTTACAATCGGCAGTGGTACCTAAGCAGTGGAAGCAAGCCAAACTCTTGCCTCTCCTGAAGAAACCTTCGGCAGACCCCGCTATTGCAGCCAACTACCGCCCCATCTCCCTGCTCCCGGCACTGGCGAAAGTCTGCGAAAAGGTTGTCTTTCGGCAGCTAAATGCCTTTGTGGAGGAATCTGGTGCATTACATCCAGCCCAGTCGGGCTTTAGGTCATCCTTCAGCACTGAGACAGCTTTGGTGGAGGTGGTGGAAGCCATTAGGGAGTGTACGGACAAGGGTGGCAGAGCGGCGCTAATTTTATTGGACCTCTCTGCCGCCTTTGATACGGTTCCTCACCAACTCCTCCTGGCCCGCCTCACTGAGATTGGCATCACTGGGGCTGTGTGGTCCTGGCTGGAATCTTTCCTGGACTCCCGCTATCAACAAGTCTGGATGCCCCCGTACTCTTCTTCGGCCAGGTCTGTTCAGACAGGGGTCCCACAGGGCGCTACTTTGAGCCCACTTCTTTTTAACATCTATATGACCCCGCTGATCTACCTGGCCGAGGAGCTGGGTGCAAAAATTATGGCCTATGCCGATGACACCCAGCTCCTGTTTACATGGGGCAACACGACATTAGAAACTGATGTCGCACTAAAATGCCTGGCTGCCGTTTTCACCTGGTTAGCTCATGCCAAACTTAAATGCAATGAGGGAAAATCAGAGATTTTACTATACGGCCAATTTCCAAGCCAATTCACTGAATTAATTTGGCCACCTGATTTTCCCCGTCCCCTCTCTGAAGGTGGCCCAGCCAAGAATCTGGGCATATGGTTTAACGAAGATCTGAGGTTCGCAGAGCAGATCAAGCGATTGACGGGTGCCTGCTTCGGGACCCTCAGATCTCTGAGTAGATTCTTTCCTCTCTTACCCCAGCCAGCTAAAGAAACGGTCGCTAGGGCCCTCATATTGTCCCGCTTGGACTACGCTAACGCTTTGTATCTGGGCTCCCCTTCCTTTCTGGTTAATAAACTTCAGCTTATCCAGAATGCTGCCGCAAGACTCCTGCTGGGTATTTCTAGAAGAAACAGCATAAGACATCAACTGGCTACTCTTCACTGGCTGCCGGTGGCCCAAAGAGTCCAATTCAAGGCCCTGGTACTCACGCATCGAGCCCTTCACGATACTGGTCCTGCCTACCTCAAGAAAAGAGTTACTTTCCATGTCCCAAGCCGCCACCTAAGGTCGGCTTCCCAACGAAGGATGGTAGTTCCCCGCTTCCGGCGAACCAGATTGGGCGGTCAATCCTTTTCGGTCAAAGCCGCTGCCCTCTGGAATTCCCTCCCATTCACTCTTAGGGACACTAGAGACCTTGGTTGCTTTAAGAAACTCCTTAAGACCCATCTTTTTAACATAGCCTATTAAAGTTGTTTTGCTCTGCTGTTCAGCTCTTGACTTCTCTGTGGTTATGCTTCGCGCCAGGATACTCTTGAGTAGTTGTGCGCGCAATAAATATCCATATAACATAACATTTGAATCAGACATTTTATCTTACAGGTGGCGTTTTCCAACCCCTCTTCGTTTCTTCTCAGCAGAGGTTTTACTTCGCTTCACCTCAAGGAGGGTCTTCGTCAGAACTCCGATTAGCAATTGACTCTTCGTCACTTTTGCCACAGGCTTCGGGCTCATCAATTTCTTCCAACACCAAATAGGTCCATTCAGGGCTCCGATACAGTTTGTTCTGTTTCTTTACTCTGCTGCCCTTTCGGATGAACTTTCCTCGGGCTTCTTTTCCTTCACTTTCAGCCCTTTTTCGGTCCTTTAGTTTTTCTTCGACTGTTTTTATTCTTATTCTTAGTCTTTTTACATATCGGGGTTCATCCTTCTTTTCGATCCTATTTGTAGTCGAGGAAACTTGCTCTTCCTCGTGAACTCTTTTGCTTTTTCTTCTTTGTCGTACTATTGCTTCAGCAGTGTCTTTTTCCCTTCCTGTCTGACTAGTTCCAGGTCTTTCATCTATTTCTTCTGCCTGGTCCTTAAGCTGACCTAGTTCAGGTTTAGACTGTATTTGATCTTCGTTTGTTAGTGATTCACTGGACTCTTCTTCCTGAACACGTTCATCTATTACTAACTGATCCTGTTCATGCTCTTTGATCTCTTGATTTTCTTCCGCATGAACTTCTGCTTTGACTACTATCTGTCCCTTTCCAGTCTCCTCTGTCTCAGAAGGAGTGTCGATGACTTGAACTGTCCCTACTTGGCTTATTCCCTGATCAGATTTTATGATGGCTTTGATGATCTGACCTTCTGCTTCTTGTTCTGACTCACCTGCACTGTCCCACTCACTACCTAGGTAAGAGTATTTTCTGGTTCTTATTGGATCAAGAACTTGGTCATCAGCAGGAAACCATTCAACTTCTTGACTTGTGCCTGGTAGTTCGATGTCAGCGGGATCCGGACCCTCTTCTGGAGTCTCCTCAGCTGGACTACCTCCGGCTTCAGTCGCATTTTCTCCAGTCACCTTCTTCGTGTGACTTGCATGGATCCACTTTGGTACACCAGCACAGTTCACAGCAGTTGTGGTGACAAGGATCACTTGTCGAGGCCTGCCCCACTTCGGTCCAAGGCAACTCGTCCGGGTGTGTTTCTTTAACACCACCCAATCACCTGGTCTCAGATTGTGTGCTGGAGTTGTAGGCCATTCGACAGCAGTCTCTCCAATCTGGTGAGAGATAGAACGCACTTGGTCACCCAACTGCCTGCAGTACTCCAGCACCATATCATCAGAAATACTTAGCAGTTTGTGTCCAGGTACCCATGCCTGTCGCATCACTCTACCCATCAGCACTTCATGGGGGCTCAGGCCTGTCTTTCTGTTTGGAATACTTCTCAAGCTCATCAGCACCATTGGCAAAGCTTCTATCCAATTCATTTTTGTGGAGTCACACAGTTTTGCCAGCCTGGACTTGAGAGTGCCGTTTATCTGCTCGACTATCCCAGAAGCCTCTGGATGATAAGCACAGTGCAGCCTTTGCTCCATTTTAAATGCTCTGCAGAGTTCCTTTAGGACTTCGTTTGAAAAATGTCCACCTTGGTCTGTTTCAATTGTCTCAGGAATTCCAAAGCGGGGGATCAGTTCCCTAAGTAACAATTTAGCTACCGTCAGGGCATCGTTCTTCTTTGCTGGATAAGCCTCCACCCACCGGGAAAACAAGCAAACTATGACCAGGACATATCGATATCCCTTGCACAGGGGCATTGTTATGAAGTCTGCCTGCATCCTAATGAAGGGACCTTCTGCTCTCCCAATGGTACTTTGTTCCACTACTGTCTTCTTTCCTGCATTGAACTGTTGACACACTAAACACCTCTGACAAAGTTTGTCTGCTGTGCTCCTGAATTTTGGACTGTAGAACACCTTTCAAACATTCGGCACATGGCATCCCTCCCAATATGTGTTGGTTCATGTATTATCCGTGCCATTGCGGTAACCAGTCGTTCAGGTAGTACAGGCATACCAGTCACGTGGACCACAACACCATCCTCTTTCCTTGGTCGACATTCATCCTGCCTCCACATGTTCCTTTCTTTCCTGTCTGTTGTCTGTTGTAGTTCTCTCAATTCATCCCATGTTCCCAATCTTTCAAACAACATCAGTTGGCAGCTGCTTTCACCTCCCCATAATTTAATTAGGAGGGACATTTTGTGTCGGGCGCAGTACTGGGCAATTTGGTCAGCATATCTGTTTCCGGCTGTCACCTCGTCATTTCCAGATCGGTGAGCCGCACACTTGACCACAGCCAATTCTTTGGGCAATTGGATGGCTTCTAGTAAGTTTTGTACTGGTTTTCCATTTCGGATAGGAGAACCTGAGGAAGTCATGAATTCTCTTTGCAACCAGAGCTGGCCGAAGTCATGAACAACCCCATAACAGTACTGACTGTCAGTATAAACAGTTACTCTTTTGTTTTTCCCTATTTTACAAGCTCTTGTTAGAGCAATGAGCTCCGCTACTTGAGCAGATTTAACTTCGCAAAGATAGGAAGCTTCCAGGGTTCTTTCCAATGTGACTACAGCATAGGCAGCACTCAAACCTCCATTCTCATGTCTCAAGCATGAACCATCCACAAACATTTTGAGGTCTTCATCAACCAAGGCCACTTCTCTGATATCAGGACGGGGTTTTGTGCTAAATTCAGTCAAGTCTATGCAGCTATGCTCAATTTCATCTCCTGCCTCTACATCAATGGGAAGGGGCAATAGAGTGGCAGGGTTTAGAATATTACATCGGGAGATTATTAAATTTTCTGCACCAATGAGAATCCTCTCATACTTAGTCAGCCGACTAGGGGTGAGATACTGTGTCTTGGTTCGGGTGAGCAAGATCACAACTGAATGTGGAACAAATACAGTGACAGGATGTCCCATCACAATGTTCTCACTCTGCTCTAGGCTCGTACAGGTAGCAGCTACTGCTTTCAGGCACCCAGGTAATCCAGCAGCCACTGGATCTAGGGCGGCTGAAAAGTAGGCCACGGGACGTCTAATCAGACCATGTTCCTGGGTTAAGACCGAGAGCGCACAATTGTCTCTCGTGTCACAGAACAGTTCAAAGTTCTTGGAATAGTCAGGCATTCCTAAGGCTAGAGCTGTGCACAGACAATTTCGCAATGTTACCCA
Organism: Lissotriton vulgaris; assembly: GCF_964263255.1. Classification (NCBI taxonomy): domain Eukaryota; kingdom Metazoa; phylum Chordata; class Amphibia; order Caudata; family Salamandridae; genus Lissotriton; species Lissotriton vulgaris. The sequence goes on from NW_028248470.1 coordinate 9,280, forward strand.
AGCAGTCATGCATTCATCATTCCAACAAACTGGGTCTTCCGCTCCTTTCTTTGTCATGTTAATCAAGGGTTTAGCTATAGCCGCGAAACCCACGATCCACTGTCTGCAGTACCCAACAACTCCTAGGAACATTCTTACTTCTTTCTGAGTCACTGGTAGTGACATTTCTCGAATTATTTTAATTCTTTCTGTAGTGACTTTCCGGATCCCTTTCTCTATCTGGTGCCCCAGATATTTTACTGAGTTCTTGCAGAACTGTAATTTGTCTGGTGAGACCTTATGTCCTCCTTTTCCTAGGGGATTCAGCAAGGCAATGGTATCAGTGACACAGTGGTCTTGACTTCTAGATGCTACCAGCAGGTCATCTATGTACTGTACCAGGACAGACTCTTTAGGCAGTACTAAGGATTCAAGACATTTCTTTAGAATCTGGTTGAAAATCGATAGACTTTCGGTGTACCCCTGGGGGACACGATTCCAGACATAGACCTGGCTGTTGAATTCAAAACTGAAAAGGAACTTGCTTTCTGGATGCAATGGGATGGAAAAGAACGCATGGCACAAGTCTATGACAGTGAACCATTCCGCATTCCAAGGAATTTGATACAGTATTACTGCGGGGTTAGGCACTATGGGACAGCAAGGTACTACAATTTGGTTTACCTTGCGCAGGTCCTGCACTACCCTATACTTTCCGCTAGGCTTCTTAATTCCAAGTATGGGTGAATTACAGGGACTGCTCATCACTTCCTGAATGATGTTTGCTTTGAGCAATCTGTTTAATTCCCTTGCGACTCCTTCTTTCACTTCTGCACTCATTTTATACTGTTTGGTATTTGGGTATACAGCATTTGCTTTTATAGCTATTTTCACTGGGTCTACATTTGCCATTAAGCCTACATCTTTTCCAGTAAAATCCCAAACTTCAGGTATTACGCTTGATTGCAGTTCTTCAGGTAGACTTTCAATGGACATGGGCTTAATTTCTGTGTCGGGCCTCAGTAACATCAATTTATATAGGCCATCTTCATCTGGGGTCTGGATTTCAACACCATTTGGTGAGCAAAAGATGGTGCAACGCATTTTGCACAGCAAATCTCGTCCTAATAGGTTTACAGGACTGGAATCACAGACCACAAATCTGTGCATTTCCTTGAAATTTCCTATGGAAATTTCCATAGGTTCTGTTACCGGAGTACTGATTATCTGATTTGAAACTCCCACTACTTGGATAGCTTCTCCCGAGAGGGGTAGGTTAGGAACATCCGCTGTTCTCACAGTGGAACGGGTAGCACCAGTGTCCAACAGAAAGGTGACATCTGTCCCTTCAACCTTTCCTTCAATGTATGGTCCAGTCTGGTCTACCGGTGAGGAGGCGCCAAGCACGCACTCCTTGTCCTCCCCTCTCAGGCCCCGTCAGTATTGATCATCACAGAGAAAAGTATCATTTAACAGGTACTGTGGAATGGGTGCATTTCTTTCATTCTCTCCTTCCCACACTTCGACCCTTTCATTCTGTTGACCCTGATTCCTATAATTTTGTCTAGGAGCGCGTGGCACCGAGGGTTGATTTACCTGCTGTTGGGTCTTTCGGATCCCCTCTTTCTGCACCTGTGGATTTAAACCATTTACGGGGGCATTACCAGCCTGCAAATTTGGACATTTGTCTCTCCAATGCCCCATGTGACCGCATCCGTGACAGGGGAATTTTTCCATAGCCTCTTCCCTACTCATTTTTACCCGGGGCCTGCCTCCACCCCCCGTAGTCGGATTTGGAGCATTATTACTGTTAGTCATTTTACTTAACTGTTTTTCTTGTTGTTCAGCTAATTTCACCTGAGCCCACATTACCTTCTCCTTTAGGGCTTTCTTTTTGTTCTCGATCTCATCTTCGCAATAATTGGCATATTTGAGAACATCATCAATGGGTTTCCCTTGCCAACTGATTTTGTTATCTCTAATCCACTGGGATATTTCAGGTCTCAATCCTAACACGAATCGATAACAGAAATGTGTCATATCCTTCATGTCCACATTATCGATTCCACTGTAAGTTTTGAAGACCTGCAGTAACCTTTCATAATAGGAGTGGACTGATTCATCACGCTCTTGGGTAGTTCTATCTATACGGGTCCAATCAGTTTCCTTTGCAGGTACCTTTTTCTTTAGGTATTGTATGACTTGGTTATATTTCCTCATTACGTCAGGTGAGGGAGCTCCAGTTACAGAGTCTCTCTCGTACTCCTCATTGGGCCAATCGATTTCAATTTTACATTCGGTCCATAGGTCTACAGGTACCACAATGTCGAAAAACCCATCCAGGTCTTTCAGAAGACATTTCTGAACCTTTATGAAGCGTTCAACCTGTCGGTACCACTCTACCGGTTTCTCCCTCAGTTTAGGGAAGTCATTGGTAAATGACACTATATCTTGTCTGGACCAAGGGACATGGACATATTTTCCCCCTGGGACTTCTCTCATGGGACATAATTTTTCTGGTTTGTCAGCTTCTTGTAGGACGTACTCAGCAGTCCGTGGTCTCTCCTTGCTATCCTCCTTTTTCTTTGCCCACCTGGCTTTCCACTTGTCTAGATCTCCCCATTTCTGTGCTAAGTTTATCAGTTCTTTAATCTGCGTCTTCTTCCCTGCGGTATTCAGGTTTTCTAGATCTTTGTCTGAAAATTCTACTCTGTAGGATTTCTGTAGTACTTTGGATCTGCTGATATCTATTCCCATACATACTGCCGTGTCCATTAATTTGTCATAGTATATTTTTGCGTTCCTAGTAAGGTGTTTGCACATGAACAACAACTCATCTTCCTCCCGGACATTCAATCGTTCTAATCCCACATTCCCTGCGCTTAGTTCCTCTAGCTCTATTCTTAGCTTATAAATATCCAGTGGTTTCGGATGAGGGGTTCCCTTTTCTAATTCTCGGGTCCATCTATCTATTTCCTCGGGAGTTACCACTGTCGCACTTTGAGTTCCTGATGAAGACTCTATTAGTACGTCTTTGTTCCCAGTCTGAGTTCCCATTCGAGACATACTAGGTCCCTGTTCCCTATTAGGCAGATCCATCAAGGAAGCCATGGACTCACATTCACTTGCTTGGTCATCAATAATGAGTGGTTCCCTTCTGGGCGGGGGCATCATCGGGGTTATGACTGGAGTTTTTGGAGTATTCATTCTGTCCCCATATAGGGGAAAAACTGGACCAATGGTTACTGGAATCGTCAGGGCTTCAGGATTTGGATTAATCTGAGCTATGGCATGTATGAGATCATTCCGCTGTCCTCTCAGGGCATCCCTTTCCTGCTCGTGTAATACTCGATTCATGGGGGGATCCTGTATCATTTGGGGTACTAGAGAAGGATATATATTCGGAGCAGATGGAGTGGATAAAACTGGTCTTTCCTCGCCAAAGGGGTTGTAATTCGGGACCACGGGGTCGGGTCTACCAAATCCCTCTCCTCCCGCTCTTTTCTGTTCTATCCCTGTGGAATCGGCTTCACTAGTACTTCTTCTTCCTGAAGGTCTCAATGGAGTAGTTAAGCTTTGAGATCTGGTGTCTTCATTATAAGGCGGGGGACCTTTCATAAATAAGTCCTCTAAAAATTCATCTTCCGATTCACCCAGGGGCATCATGTGTCGGGTTTTCTCAGTACATTTCTTCCCTCCCATCATTTCATTAGCTCCGAACATGGGGAATAACCCTTCTACCATCATATTTTGTCTCCACTGTTTCAATTTCTGCTCCTTGGTTTCCTTTACCATTTTTGGATACCATCGGGTCACTCCCTTGTCCATTCGGGGTCTGTCTCGCTCTAGAGCCTCAATTTCCCATTCCTCTAAAGCTTCGTACTGAGTTAATCTAGGTCTGGGATGTAATTCATTCATTCGGGTCCTCAGGTTAAATAGGACTCTCCCGTTAAAAGTACCATCAATGGGAAAGGCTAAAACTCCATCCTCCGCAGTGTACTTTACCCAGTTCTCTAACCATACACAGGTATGATACCCTTTTTCTAACATCATGAAAGAGGCTGGAGTATCTGGCGGAGGAATGATCACGCCCTCCCTAGTTCGTACGGGTTTGTCAGTTTTGAAGAAATTCTTTATTTTGCTGGCAAATGACATTTTTCTCTTTCCTCCGTACATGTTGTGAGGTCTGCCTCTGCTCATCAACTCTTTATGACACCCTAGATTTCTGGGATCAGGCAGAAAGTCAGGGTACCACATACACCGCTCGTAACAATCTATAAGCTCGGTGCGGAAAATTTTTACTTCGTTTGTGCTTCCAATGCTAGCGCGACTCCAATTTCTCAACAACCAATCAGTACAGAGGTTGCAAAAGTTCTTGACCAATGGGTGCGCGGTCTTTTCGCGAGACGCGTTCTCACGCTCAGGCACTCACCCCTCCCTTACAATTTCAGCTTCACTACACACCCCGCTGGTTTAACCAATCCCAGCGCGGCACGGAGTGACGTCAGAGCAGCCCTTCGACTGACTCCCTCCTTTACAAGGTAACGGAAACTTTGTATTTTCTCTAAGGTGCTAATGTTAATTTTAGTCAACAACGTGTAACATTCGCCATTGTGTAGGAGTGTTCTAAAGAGATAGAAAGTTCTTCTTTTACTGCAAGTAAACCACTTCTGTCTACTTTTCATACACTTCGGATAGACTTCTCTTGCCTACCCTCACGCAAGCATTAGAAAACCTGCTATTACCCAGTCTCATCCACTTCTTCCCGGGATATATACTAAGCCTGGGGTTCGTCAGCGTTTCCCTTTGCTATCATACAAGCTCCGATGACTCTATTACTCCCTTAGTGTGACCCTTACTAGGTGATATCAGACCAAGGTTTCTATCAGCAGTCCCGTTACTTTCATTCATACAGTTTTCCGAAAAAGACCTAATTAGCGCTTCCAGTTCCACTTGAACCATGCACTAACCTTTCCTCCCTACAAATGACCTCAGAACGCGATGGATTCTACTCACCATCGGTTATACAATTCCCCGGGGATTTCAGACAACATTCAACAATCACACACAATTGGTTAACAAAACATATAATATTTAGCAGCAATACATATATAAATCATTTAAAACAATTTTGAAATCGATTTCTTTTGCAATAAAATATTAAGTAACACAATTAATATAAAAAAAACAATTTTAGCAGCACATTTATTTTTCACAGCTTCTTTTCTAACTATCTTATCTACCTATCTTACTAGTCCAAACCATTCCTCTGCTTACCAGAAATTACTGATAGAGCGCGCGGGTCACCCGGGTCACTTAGATTACCAAATTTTCCACGCACTGGGCCCTGGCGTGCATATGATGACAGTGTTTTGCAATGAACCGGGTGAAAACCTCTGCCACGCTACTATCAGTAATCGGGTGGGCGACTCTTACACCACTTACTATTCATGTACCTGACTTACCACAGGCACATTACTCCTGACGGATCAGGAGCTAGCAGTGGACAGGTGATAAGGGTTTTCCTAAAAGGGAGAAAATTCTATTTTACACCTTTAATACCTTTAGTATTGTTTTAAAGTATAATGACCACAGACACCTTGATGGTTTTAAGGGTTTTATATAGTATAAGTTTAGAACGAAAATGCCATTACATGTAGGCAAATGCAAAGTAATACATCAATGATTAGTATCAGAACCAGAATGTAACTATGGATTAAAGTGAGTATCATAGAGTAAAAGGGAACACTATAGGGCATGAACCATAATGAACATTTATCTAATACAGTTTAATCTAGGGCAAGGACGTGAGGAAGACCTAATGTGTGTCCTAATAATTTTATACTACTTCCTAAACCTTATGCTATCTTTCTAACTTCACAGCAACCATACTAAGGGAAAGGGAATAAGTGGAACAATCTGAATAAACAGTTGGGTTCAACAATGTCCTAAAGGAAGGGTAAAAGTGGAACATTTACTAATAATCAGTTGCATGAGATTACATTCAAAGGAGATATGGAGAATATCACAGGCAAGATTGCTTTAATTAGAAGAGGAAAATTTAGGGTATAGTATAGACAGACACCTATGCCAATATTTACCTAGGTGAGAATGAGGACTAACCCTGGCCACGGGTCAGTTGGGAAAGAACGGGACAAGGACCCTCAAGGATTCAGGGAATACCAGAAGGTGAGCAGGTACAGCTCATGGACAGTCAGGACAGGATACCCCTCAGGTCTGGGTCAAGACTGGGTTCACCAAGGCACGACCAACCCCTCACAGCTTCGGATGTAACGCCAGCGTTACCCCCTCTTCTGCACGGAATCCACCAATAACCCCGATTGGGTTTTCGAATCTCCCAGCAAAAGTGCTTTGCTTAGCACTTAGGACTAATTTCCACCCCTTGGAGTTTGTGGAAAGTTTCAGGCAGAATGCTCCGCAGCACTCTGTATCAGGCACCTATAGAGTTCGTAGGGTCAGTGACAGGTCTGCTACTCGGACAAGTCGGACAATTTCTCTAAGCTAAGCTAGGCTATATATACTGTTTTAAGTCCCCAAGACCACCCATAAATGTTGCAATATGACAAAGTCCCATCTTCTGATTGGTCAAGGGAGGTGGTTTAAGGCATTTGTCACCACCTATATTTCTATTACGTATTTCACGTGACATTACCCTCCCCCTAACATCTGGGTTCCCAGGCATACGTGTGGGAAAGTACAATAGTGAAGAAAAGGTTTGCAACATTGTTGCACATTTCAGAGTAAAAATAGCAGGTCTTCAAGGGCGAAGGTGCGCTTGGAAAGGACAGTCCCCTTTTCAATGGCCAACTGGCCAGGTTCCATTGCTGCACGTCCCAGATCTTTGATCACGTGATGAGGGATACGTCAGCTTCAAAATGGTTCCCATCCCTACTTCAAGGCCCTCATTTACACGGTACATGAAAAGTAAGCGAAAACAAATTAATAACACAGAATAAAATGAATACACTGTACACCATGACCAACTACTCTTAATCCCTTGTTTTATAATACTTATAGCATTAAGAGTTAGTGCAGAAAAGATGCATAGACAAAAGCGGCTTAAGATAACATGAAGCATGATTAGTGACAAGCGGCCATTTTAACACCACTGCGCATGAGCGAACTTTTCCCTCCAGATTGCGAGTACGTCACATCACATGGGTATGACCGACGCATGCGCAGACTGGATTTCTGCAAAGCGGCCATTTTATTAATGTGCAAGCTTGATTACGATGAAAAACACATAGTCAAGCCTCCTAGGGACACCCGTGTGTTGGGGAAATACAAATAAATGACAAACAATCGGAGTTAGTACGGTTATGATTTAGGCGAGGTTCATGAAAGAGAGCAAGTCGCGTTACGTGCGAATCCTTGCTCCATCAACTCAACCTGTTGTTCCGGCGGCTGCTGGTCAGCCTGTCGCTGGTCCTGTTCCTCTGAATCCTCTTGTTCCTCAAGTTGTCCCTGCTCCCTTACCTGCCCTTCTTCCTACTGCTCCTTTGCCTATACCTTCTCAGTCTATTGCTCCTGCTACTCCTGCTATCTTGGCTACTCCTGCTGCTCCAACGTTCAGTCCTCATGTTGTTGCTCCTGTACTTCTCTCCTCTTCTCCTTCTGTTCGTAGTCGTATACCTAATGCTGTTGCTAATCTCTATTCTCCACTTTTCGGACCGATACTTGGGTCCGATGTCTCTGACGCCTCTCAGAGACAGAGTCAAATTCCTGGTGGCAGAGAAAGTGAGACGTTAGTGACTATGGCGCGTAAGTGGATTAGACATCCTGCTAAGTACACTCCGCGCATAGTTTACGATATACGTTCTCTCAGTTTAATGAGCCCACACAAAGATTCGTGTTCAAGGAAATGTGTAAATCCTTGAGAGAGGAGTGGGATAATGATGAGTTAGACAATGTACCGCCCGATATGACTGAACTACAGAATCAGTTCTCGAGCGGCATGATTGTAGGCGGTAATGTACGACGTGCATTAGGGTGTTTGTTAGCCCTTAGGACTACTGTGCCTCCTCGAGTGTCGTTTGATAACGACTCTGATGATTGGAAAGCACAACCTGGTCAGTATCCTATGCGAGAAGTTCCCCCAGTTTGGATGCCCGGTGATGCTGCTCAAGTTCCTCCCATTTTGCCGCACTTCCAGAGAGTTTGGATACACCTCCCATGGAAGCGGTCTGAAGATTTGTAGGTGAAACAATCTTTACCTGACCCCCGGAAAAATCCGGCAGGTTATTATACAGAGTTATCCCAACTTGTGGATGCTACTATTCTGAACCTTGCCGATATTGCCATGTTGTTTGGTAACGTAGTACCGCAACCGATTTGGCCGAAAATTCGTCAAGAGAATCACGCAGCTGAGTTAGGGGGTGATTGGGCTGCTCTTGCGGTGGCTGATGCACTACAAGTTGGTGGGGCTAAGTCTGAACAGTTAATTACGGCTCTGCCCCAAAGAATCATTACGCTCATGAAAACGCTTATGCCAGCAATGAGTGTAAACTGGGATAAATTGTCTGCTTGCAAGCAAAAGAAAGACGAGAGTGTCTCCGATTTCTTAACTAGATTTGAGGAGGCATTTATCGATCACAGTGGTCAGGATATGAGTACTGAAGGAGGTCAGCGGTTGTTTGTTGATAAATTAGTGTTGAATCTGTTGCCTGAGCTATGCTACAAATTGAAAAATTTTGAAAGTTCATGGGCTGTTTCGACCACGGCTCAAATCTTAGCAACGGCTCAATACTATGAGAATAGGGAGAAAGAAGAAAATGATCGTGCAGACAAGAAAACGAAGGAGCTTAAAACTAAGGTTTTGTTGCAGCAAGCATATCCTCCGCGCTCGAATCAAAATGACTCGCAACAGCAAAATCGATCACAGTCGCAGTCCTCTAGGACGCAGTCGCGTTCTGATTCTTCTACACCCAGATCTATGCTTGGGTATAATCAATGTGCATATTGTAGGGGTGAGGGCCATTTAAAGTTTAATTGTCCTGTTTTACGTGACCGAAATAATGGTGTTTCGGCCCGAGGGGGTCGTAGTGGTCCTCAGCAGGCATCTGGAGGTAGAGGCCGTGGTACCTCTCCAAATCAGAATGAGCGTTCTACTTCTTCATCGGACTCGAACAATTGTTTTGATCAGCGCGATTCATCGTCCGGTATATCTGCACAGTATCATGTAGATGACTATTACGTCGAGCATGACATTGATGCAGACGGTAATTACTAGGACAGCCATAGACAAAGAGAGGGAGTAGTACCAGTTCCGGTTGATCAGAGAGGGCCTTACGTCGCAGGTGCCACATCGGGCGTAGTTGAGCCTTTTCTGTTGGACACTGGTGCAGCGAAAAGTTCCATCATGCATTCGAAACTCCCTGGCGCACCTTTGTCTGGCTTATTGAATGTTTCCGTTGGATTCTCTGGCACCCCGGTTAGCAATCCAGTTTCTAGCCCTTTTCCCCTTACAATTGGGCCACGTGAGCTAGAGGCTCCTTTGATTTTGACTACTGGCTGTGGTGAGAATCTTTTGGGCCTGGATTTGTTGAAGCGGTTATATGCAACTTTACGGGAGTGGAGCTTACATTAGGTCAGAGGGTGATCTCTCCTATGTACTTGTCAACTGATAAGCTCCCGCCGGAATTGAGTTCTCTTCCTGAGTCTTTGTGGGCAACAGGTCCCAATGATGTGGGCCTGTTGGACATTTCACCTTATGTCATCCAATTGAAATCGAATGTGCGATTACCACGCATTCCCCAGTATCGTATCTCTCTTGATGGTGAGCGAGCGCTATTAGCGATCATTTATGATTTGATCGAAAAGGTTGTTATCGAGGAAACTCGGGGAAATGTGTGTAATAGTCCTGTGTTACCTATTTTGAAACGAACTGATCCATCCAAGCCTCCTGTGTACCGTTTTGTCATTGATTTAAGAGAAGTAAACAAAATTGTGATCCCACAGTTTCCCGTGGTGCCTGACATTACAGCTTTGCTGACCCTGATTCCAGCCTCTGCCTCTTGATTCTCGGTAATCGACCTTAAGAATGCTTTCTTTAGCATTCAGATTGCTGAGGAAAGCAGAGATCTATTCGGCTTCTCATTAGGTGGTCGTAGTTTCAGGTTTAAACGCGCTCCTCAGGGCTACTGTGAGAGTCCATCGATTTACAGTCAAGCCCTTAAGAGTCAACTTGATGCGTTTGTGTTACCGGCTGGTGCGGCCTTGATTCAGTACGTTGACGATCTGTTAGTGGCTGCTGACACTGAGCAGATTTGCAAAACTGCTACAGTATCGCTGTTGCAGCATTTATGTGACTTACATCACAAGGTGTCACCTTCTAAGCTACAGTATTGTTGTCAAGAAGTAACCTATTTGGGTCACTTATTGTCAAAGGAGGGAAGAAGGTTGACCCCAGAAAGAAATGCAGCGATTGCTCGAATGACTGTGCCCACAACTCAGAGAGATGTGCGTGCCTTTTTAGGTATCACGTCATACTGCAGACAATGGATTCCAAACTTTTCATTGTTAGCGGAGCCATTGTTAGCTCTCACGTGCAAGGATGTTTCGACTCCTTTGCCATGGACCGAAGAATGTCTGAAAAGTTTTTCTGAATTACGTGATGCGTTGTGTTCGGCTCCTGTGTTAGGTACTCCTGATTACAGTAAGCCGTTTACACTATACGTTCACGAGAGAGAAGGTTGTGCGTTGAGTGTTTTGACGCAACAATTTGGTGGTAAGCAGCGTCCATGTGCATATTTCTCCTCGACCTTGGACCCAGAAGCTAGAGCATTGCCGAGTTGTCTAAGACCGACAGCGGCAGCTGCGGTGTCCATTCGACAATCCCCAGGCCTAGTCATGGATAATATGCTTACGGTGATGGTTCCACATGCAGTTGACACTCTCTTGAATCGAACAAAAACTCAACACTTGACGAGCGCAAGGTTGTCCGGTTATGAGTTGACGCTTTTGGCAAGTCATATACTAAGCATGGGCGGAAAATCCGTTACGCTCGCGGATTTTGCGGATTTTGCGGATTTTCGGGAAATCCGCAATCCGCGAGATTTGCGGATTTCCCGCAAAATTTATTTATTTTATTTATTTTATTTATTTGAGATTTTTATTGCGCGACAATTACCCTTGGGTGTCTCGGCGCATGTGGTTAATCAGATAAGGACCAGATACACACCGGCTTACTGGTCGAATAGCCATGTTTTAAGGAGCTTACGGAAACCTACTAAGTTGGGGGCGGTTTTAATGATGAGAGGGATGGTGTTCCATAGCTTGGGTGTAGCTACCATGAAGCGCCTATCTCCCCAGGTCACTGTTTTAGTTCGAGGGACTGGGAGCATGCATGTATTTGCAGATCTGAGCTGTCTTTTTGGGGTGTACAGTTTAAAGGCCTCTCTCAGAAACCTGGGTCCTGTATTATGTATGGCTTTGTAGGCAATACATAATGCCTTAAATTTGATGCGGTTTTCCACTTTTAGCCAATGAAGCTGTCGAATTGCTGTGGTTGTCGGATGGCGTCGGGGGATACCAAGCAGAATTCTGGCTGCCGCATTCTGTATAGACTGAAGTTTCATTAGGACTTGTTTTTGAGTATTCAGAAAGAGGGCATTCCCATAGTCCATCTTCGAAAATACCAGAGTTGTAATGAGGGTTTTCCCTGCTGATACTGGGAGATAGGGCATGAGTTTCCTTATTTTCTTCAGGACATAAAAGGCAGATGATACTACCTTGTTTACATGATGATTGAAAACCAGTTTACTGTCAAAAATGACTCCCAGGTTTCTGACCTTGGTAACTGGAACAGGCGGGGGACCCATCTGGCTGGGCCACCATATGGGTGACCATTCCGGGATAGGCTGCCAAAGGTCATGACCTCGGTCTTATCTGAATTAAGTTTCAGACAATTTGTTGACATCCAAGCGCAAACGACCAGAATTGCTTCTTGAAATTTTGCTGCCACAACTGGACCATCTTTGTGCACTGCCAGGACTAGTTGGGTGTCGTCTGCGTAAGACGTCAGACGCAACCCATGAGTTTTTATTACCCTCGCTAAGTCCGCTACATAGATATTAAACAGCGTCGGACTTAGCGAGGAGCCCTGGGGGACCCCACATGGGATTGCGAAGACAGGAGAGTAAAAATTGCCCAACCTCACTGTCTGCGTGCGATTGTTCAAAAAAGATGAAATAAGGTCTCTTGCCACGTCGACAATCCCTAGGGCTGTGACACGGTCGATCAAGATTGCATGATCGACCGTGTCGAAGGCCGCGGACAGGTCCAAAAGTATAAGGACTGCTGCTCCTCCTTGGTCCATGATGGATCTAATTTCATCAGATGCTTTTATAAGTGCAGTCTCAGTCCCATGGCCCTTTCTGAACCCAAACTGAGTATCGTCTAAAAGATTATGAGAGTCGACGAACTCAGAGAGTTGATGGTTCATTAAAGCTTCACAGACTTTTGCCGGGAAAGGAAGACCCGCAATTGGTCTGTAATTGGCCGAGACTGCAGGGTCCAAAGATGGTTTTTTTAGCAGAGGTTTTATAACCGCATTCTTCCAGCCATCTGGATATATGCCAGTTTGGAACATGGCATTGCATATATCCGTGAGAGGGGAAGAAATTGCCTCATTTATGGCGTTCATCACCATCGGGGGACAGGGGTCAAGCGGGGAGCCTGCCTTGGTGGTGGCAATGAGCCTGCTAACCTTGTCAATAGTAACTGGCTGAAAGGAGGGGAAGGTGGCATATCCACCGTTAGCTTGATGGCTTGTCTCCCTGTTCTCTCCTCTAGGGTTTACGTTAAAGGATGAATAAATGTCCGCAACCTTAGTGGAAAAGAACATAGCCAAGGAGTCACATAATGTTTGTGAGGGTTCAATCCCAGGTCCTGAAGGGGGGTTGGACAAAGTGTTTACCACCGAAAACAGCTCTCTGGCTGAATTATGAGCGGTCTCAATTTGAGTAGAAAAGAAAACACTTTTTTGCGCAGCGATGGCCTTTTTATAAATTGCAAGTGCATCTTTATAGGATTGCTTTGCTACGGGGCAATACTGCTTGCGCCACCGCCTCTCCAAGTTCCTACAATGTTGTCGATGTAGCCTAAGCTCCTCAGTAAACCATTTTGCAGAAGGAGAGGTTCTGTTAGAGAAAATAAATTTCTCCGGGGCCACCTGATTAGCCGCATTCTGGATCCAGTCTTGGAACTGGGCTGTTAATACATCCGGGCTATTGCAACCTGTGAGTGGGGAGGAGGTCAGAATATCCATGAACCGTGGAATATCTGCGTTTTTCCATGGCCTAATTCCTATCCTACTTCTTGGTCTACGTTGAGGGGGGTTGGGGGCACGTGATTTTATGGTGAAGATGATAGCTTTGTGGTCAGACCATGCTAATGGCAGAACATCCACCATCATGATGTCGGGGTTGTTAGTAAATAAACCATCCAACGTATGTCCGGCTTGATGTGTTGGGCCCTTCACTAGTTGCTGTAGTCCCAAGATTTGTAGATCATCAATGAGCTGCGCAGTATCATTGTTCTCCTGATCTTCAAGGGGAAAATTAAAATCACCCAGAATTAAATAGTCTGGGGATCCTATAATATGAACATTAAAATCGGAAAGAGTGGCTAAAAATTTGTTCCGTGTGCCTGGGGGTCTATACAGGAGAATCCCTTTAAGGGCTTGCTTGTGGTTGAGATTAATAGTGAATGTAGCAGATTCGCAATCTGGGCTCTGGATGAGGTCAAGTCTGGAGCGGTATGTATCCTTATAAATAATGGCTATACCGCCCCCTCTTCCAGTTGTTCTATCTTGCCTCGCCACACTATATCCTTCCGGGATTGCCTGACAAAAATCGGGACCTGAAGCATCATCCCCCCAGGTTTCCGTGACAAAAAGTATGTCTAAGTCCTGGCCGAGGATGCATTCCCTGATGTGTAAACTGTGGCAAGGGAGGGAACGTACATTAATGAGTGCTGCCCGATATGTAACTTTATATGGCAGTTTCGATCTGTGGCAGGGAGGTTTACCTGCAATGCCAAGGGCAACGTTCTGAGCAAGGCTAGGGCGTGGCAGTTGGTAGGTGCACCCAGGGCATATATCAGGGGTATGGTTTATGTTAGTGGAAAGGGGCCTGCGTTTACATCGCCAACTGATGGTACCAGGATTCAGATCCCTCAATTGGGAGTGCGAATAACGTAAGGGACGGTCGATGGCATAAGAAGGGATAGTAGCAGGGGAGGTGGCCCTTGGCCCGCAAATTCGCACGCAGCAGATTTTTTTGGCGGCGCGCGGCGTTGGTGATACAATTTTTGCGGCGCGCGGCGTTTATCATCGTTTGCCGAGTTGTTTTTTTCGATAGTTTGCGAGTGCTGCGCCATTTTGGATCTTGCTGTGTGATCCCGCGGGAATTGGCGAGCGCGATTACGTCATCGCGGCTTGCCAGCGATAGTTTGTCAACGCGAGTACGGCGAGATCACGTCTCGCGGTACTTCGCAATTGCGAGATTTGAGATGCGGCGAGCGAAAATATAAATTTGCAATTCTGCACAAGAAATCCACCAGCAAGCAGCATAAACCTTCTAGAAATGATGATTTTTATGTGAATAACTCCTTAGTTTGACATTTGCCTGCACTTTTTTAGCGAGGAGTCCATTTTGGGGAGGGGGGCAGGGGGGGTGGGAGGAAGGAAGTGCCCCATAGTCTTCAACTTCCTGTTCCTGTTCAGCAGGCTCCTCCCAGTGCTTTGTCCATCTCCTGGTCACTTTTCATTTGGATGTGGACCTGGAAGGATTACTTTTTGTGGATGCTGCTGGATCTTTGGATTTGAGGCCTTTTTGACTTTCTTTGGATCACTGTTGGATTAGAAATTTTACAAGTAAGTTTGTTTGGGGCATTACAGTTGCTGCAACTAAAATTTTGGAATTTTCGATTTTTGGGCTGTTTTGGGGCCTTTTGCCCAGGGGTACTCAGTGGTGGGTGGACTGATTCTTTCTGTGGGTTGTCCTGAACTTAAACATCATGGAGGCCATAGATGAATTGGGATTGTGCTGATTTTTCTGTGTTTTTCGATTTTTTTTTGTTGTAAAATTTTGTGTTTTTCGATTTTTGACCTGTTGTTGGGGCCTTGACCAGGGGTAGTGAGTGGTGCATGGGCCTAGTCTTTCTGTGGGCTGTCTTGAATTTAAACATCATGGAGGGCATGGATGGAATGGGATTGTGCAGATTTTTCAGTGATTTTCGTTTTTTGGGCCTGTACTTGTGGCCTTTTCACCAGGGGTATTTGAGTCTAGCATGGGCCTAGTCTTTCTGTGGGCTGTCTTGAATTTAAACATCATGGAGGGCATGGATGGAATGGGATTGTGCTGATTTTTCAGTGTTTTTCGATTTTTGGGGGTGTTCATGGGGAGGGACATGCCATGTGGCTGGTGGCCATTTTGAGTGCAGCTACAGGCACTGGCCATGTGCTGGCAGGCAAGTGGCCATTTTGAATGCAGGCTTTGTTGTTAGGCCTCCAACCATTTTGCCTACTTTTCAACCTTTATTTATGCCCAGGGGTAGTGAGTCTTGCATGGGCCTAGTCTTTCTGTGGGTTGTCTTGAATTTAAACATCATGGAGGCCATGGATGGAATGGGATTGTGCAGATTTTTCTGTGATTTTCGTTTTTTGGGCCTGTACTTGTGGCCTTTTCACCAGGGGTATTTGAGTCTAGCATGGGCCTAGTCTTTCTGTGGGCTGACTTGAATTTAAACATCATGGAGGCCATGGATGGAATGGGATTGTGCTGATTTTGCAGTGTTTTTCGATTTTTGGGGGTGTTCATGGGGAGGGACATGCCATGTGGCTGGTGGCCATTTTGAGTGCAGCTACAGGCACTGGCCATGTGCTGGCAGGCAAGTGGCCATTTTGAATGCAGGCTTTGTTGTTAGGCCTCCAACCATTTTGCCTACTTTTCAACCTTTATTTATGCCCAGGGGTAGTGAGTCTTGCATGGGCCTAGTCTTTCTGTGGGTTGTCTTGAATTTAAACATCATGGAGGCCATGGATTGAATGGGATTGTGCTGATTTTGCAGTGTTTTTCGATTTTTGGGGGTGTTCATGGGGAGGGACATGCCATGTGGCTGGTGGCCATTTTGAGTGCAGCTACAGGCACTGGCCATGTGCTGGCAGGCAAGTGGCCATTTTGAATGCAGGCTTTGTTGTTAGGCCTCCAACCATTTTGCCTACTTTTCAACCTTTATTTATGCCCAGGGGTAGTGAGTCTTGCATGGGCCTAGTCTTTCTGTGGGTTGTCTTGAATTTAAACATCATGGAGGCCATGGATTGAATGGGATTGTGCTGATTTTGCAGTGTTTTTCGATTTTTGGGCCTGTACTTGTGGCCTTTTCACCAGGGGTATTTGAGTCTAGCATGGGCCTAGTCTTTCTGTGGGCTGTCTTGAATTTAAACATCATGGAGGCCATGGATGGAATGGGATTGTGCTGATTTTGCAGTGTTTTTCGATTTTTGGGGGTGTTCATGGGGAGGGACATGCCATGTGGCTGGTGGCCATTTTGAGTGCAGCTACAGGCACTGGCCATGTGCTGGCAGGCAAGTGGCCATTTTGAATGCAGGCTTTGTTGTTAGGCCTCCAACCATTTTGCCTACTTTTCAACCTTTATTTATGCCCAGGGGTAGTGAGTCTTGCATGGGCCTAGTATTTCTGTGGGTTGTCTTGAATTTAAACATCATGGAGGCCATGGATTGAATGGGATTGTGCTGATTTTGCAGTGTTTTTCGATTTTTGGGGGTGTTCATGGGGAGGGACATGCCATGTGGCTGGTGGCCATTTTGAGTGCAGCTACAGGCACTGGCCATGTGCTGGCAGGCAAGTGGCCATTTTAAATGCAGGCTTTGTTGTTAGGCCTCCAACCATTTTGCCTACTTTTCAACCTTTATTTATGCCCAGGGGTAGTGAGTCTTACATGGGCCTAGTCTTTCTGTGGGTTGTCTTGAATTTAAACATCATGGAGGCCATGGATGGAATGGGATTGTGCAGATTTTTCAGTGATTTTCGTTTTTTGGGCCTGTACTTGTGGCCTTTTCACCAGGGGTATTTGAGTCTAGCGAGTCTAGCATGGGCCTAGTCTTTCTGTGGGCTGTCTTGAATTTAAACATCATGGGGGCCATGGATGGAATGGGATTGTGCTGATTTTGCAGTGTTTTTCGATTTTTGGGGGTGTTCATGGGGAGGGACATGCCATGTGGCTGGTGGCCATTTTGAGTGCAGCTACAGGCACTGGCCATGTGCTGGCAGGCAAGTGGCCATTTTGAATGCAGGCTTTGTTGTTAGGCCTCCAACCATTTTGCCTACTTTTCAACCTTTATTTATGCCCAGGGGTAGTGAGTCTTGCATGGGCCTAGTATTTCTGTGGGTTGTCTTGAATTTAAACATCATGGAGGCCATGGATTGAATGGGATTGTGCTGATTTTGCAGTGTTTTTCGATTTTTGGGGGTGTTCATGGGGAGGGACATGCCATGTGGCTGGTGGCCATTTTGAGTGCAGCTACAGGCACTGGCCATGTGCTGGCAGGCAAGTGGCCATTTTAAATGCAGGCTTTGTTGTTAGGCCTCCAACCATTTTGCCTACTTTTCAACCTTTATTTATGCCCAGGGGTAGTGAGTCTTGCATGGGCCTAGTCTTTCTGTGGGTTGTCTTGAATTTAAACATTATGGAGGGCATGGATGGATTGGGATTGTGCTGATTTTGCAGTGTTTTTCGATTTTTTGGTGCTCTATAACTGAACTGATGTTCCTCTGTCTTCCATTTTTTTTAGGTGCACAAGACTCAAGAGAACCACCAGTGCCTGGAAGAAGTCCTGCAGCGGTGTGTGAGTGCAGCATAACGTCACGCGACGTCACGTCTGGCCTCAGACAACTCTACAATTCGTGCAACTGCGGCCTGCTGTCTGACCTGCTCTGAAGAAGATGGCCCCGCCCCCAAAGAAAGTTCTCCGTAGCTCCTCTAGCAAGAAAGTTGCTAGTAAGGAGCAGAAGAAGCAAGTTACCAAGGAGGCTGGTGTGCCACCCGCCACTTTTTTTGGGAGCAAAAAAAAAAGTACGCCTGCAGCAGCAGGATCTGCTGGGGACCAAGCTGGGAGCAGCACCCCTGCTCCATTGGGTTCAGTGCCTCCACCACCACGCCAACTTAAGTCAAAGCCCTTGAGTGCTTCAGAGGCAGTCAGTGTACTTCTCCAATCACCATCGACCAGTGATGTTGGCTCATCGCAAGAAAGTAGCAGCAATGTCCCTGAATCAACACAGGTTGTTGTAACTCATCTGACAAGTGTTGAACAACCACAGCCGCAACAACAACACCATGTGCAAGTACACGCCCAAGTACATGTGGAAGGAGAGGCAGCAAAAGGAGATGCGCAAGCAAAGGTGCATGGAGGTTCACAAGTGCCCACAATAGTTGTTCCTCCCGAAGTAGGGGCACATCAGGAAATCGACAATGAAGCCGAGGTATCATTGGAAGCCACTCCTCCTGATGATCATTCATTGTCTTCCACATCCCTAGCAAGGAAAAGATCAAGGGGGGTGTCTACATCTTCTTCAAGCCCACCTCGTTCTGATGCAAGTGATCTGTCTTGGGAACCACAACTGCGGTCTGACAGTGAGGCACACCATGATCTGACACCGGTACCTAAGCGTAAAAGGAAGGTCGTCCAAAAACTCAAACCTATGGAGTGTGATGAGGCTCAACAAGAAGTGACAGATACTGCTGGTGATGAAGCCTCTCACGATGACGACGAGCCAGTCATCACAAAGGTCACTGCAGCCCCACCGGGCATGCAGCAAAGAGACATTTTGACCCTATCCCGAGAAGCTGCTGAGCGTGATGATGATGTCGGCGAGGAGGCAATGGAAATGGAATCATTAGATTTGGAGTTAAGTAGTACACCAAAACCTACCGCTTCCATATTTCTTCGCAAGAAGGTACCCACCTCGTCCTCGACCTCAATTCGTGGTGGTGAAAGTGCAAAACGTACTGAAGTTCGGCAATCCACATCCTCCACTTCATCTGGCATTAGCAGCAGGACCACCACCACCAGTATCGCCGCCTCCTCCGGCCCCCGAAGACATTTCAAGTCTCCAGTTTGGGACTTCTTTAGTGTTTGCCCAAAAAAGGAAAACGTAGCCATTTGTAGCCTTTGTAAGCTTCGATTTAGTCGTGGTAAGCTTGGTTCTAACTATGGTACCGGAGGCCAGAGAGGTCATCTTGAGAGAGCGCACCCTGTCCAATGGTTTCCGCACCTAGAGGCGGTCACGAAAGCCGGAATTGCACGTAATGAAAACGTTGATTTTTCATCTGCTGATGACGAGGAGGTAGAAGACGATTCAAACACTTCACTTACACCCAGTTCCCATGTCAGCAGCACACCCCATGGGAGCCACACTAAGAGTGTGGGAGAGAGTGAGACATCAATGCGGAAAAGTTCATCAGCGAGCGTAACTGGGTCGAAGAGATCATCATCATCCCGTAAATCCTTGGTCCAGGGCAACATTAAAAAGATGTTGTTTACAGAAGCGCAATATGAACGCAACCACCCAATGACCCGTCTGTATAACACTAAGCTGGCTAAAATGCTAGCTCTGGACCTTCTCCCTTTTTCTTTTGTAGAAGGGGTTGGTTTTCTAGAATTAGTGACAGCGCTCTGCCCTAAATGGAAGGTTCCTAGCCGGTTCTATTTTGCCCGAGTTGCGGTTCCAGCACTACATGAAGATGTTCTGAAGGTGATTGGGGCAGCTTTGCAGAAGAGTGCTGTTCACACTATACATCTGACAACAGACATGTGGACCAGTGGCGCAGGCGCTGATTACATGTGCATCACTGCACACTGGGTCTCTTTTTCAGGGGCTAAAGCAAAGCTAAACTCAGGTGTTGACACTAACATTGTTTTTAAAGGTGCTCGGAAACATGCAACACTAGCCATGTTTGGTTTGGAGAAACGTCACACAGCAGAAAACATTTTGGATGTCTTTAACACAAAGGTCCTTAACTGTCTGTCCCCACTAAAACGCAAGGTTGGTTATGTTTCCACGGACAATGGCGCCAATATAGTTAAGGCCATGAGGGACGGTTACTATTTCAGAGTGCCGTGTTTGGCGCACTGTATAAACCTGGTTGTCCAAAAATTCTTGGGTAATAAACGCAGTGCAGCGTACAGTGTATTGGAGACCTGCCGAAAAATTTGCAAGCATTTCAGTCATTCTTTTAAGGCCCGGAAGCAGCTGAGGAGCCTGCTATATCAATGTCAAATGCCAGTGAAAGCACTCATCCAGGAGGTGGTAACACGTTGGAACTCAACCTTCTACATGCTTGAGCGTCTGTATGAGCAGTATACGGAACTCGATCAATATTTCTTGAAAGAGGGTATAGAGGAGCTGAGGATGGGTGGGCCGCAATGGAACATAGTTGAAAGCCTGACACGCATGCTTCGTCCTTTTGAGGTCTTCACGCGTGCAGTCAGCAAGGAGGACCCTAATTTGGGAAAAGCTATCCCATTGTTGTACATGCTGGAGGACCAACTGAAGGAGGTGTGTTCTGTGTTTGGAAAAGATGACAAAAAGCAAGACTCTTTGCTTCTGGCTGAGCAATTATTAGAGCTCCTACAAGATCCACTCAGAACAGCATTACATTTGTGCTACTATTCTGGATCCACGCTACAAAAAGGCGCTGGCAGGCCAAGCATTCTTTCCTTTTGATGATGAACATGTTCCAAAGTACAAACGTTGGCTAGCCTTGTCAGCCAAGAAGTTTGAAACAGAACGGCTGGAAATTGAAGGAAATGGCAGTACATCAGCAGGCCATCCCCAGTCAAAACAATCCACTTCTGCACCTGTGGCTGTGGCACAAGTGACCTCTCAGCCGTTAAAGACACCGGCAACCGGATCATCTGCACGAAAGACAACAGAAACATTGGAGGCTGAAGAGGATTGGCTAGCTCTGCGTGGGTTTGGTTCTCAAAAGGTCAGAGGCACAGCAAGAGCTAAGCAAAGTGGAGGTACCTTGGATGAGGACCTTGAGTCGATGGTGAAGGACTATCTGAATGACTCAACAGAGGTCTATGTTAATTCTGACCCATTGGCGTATTGGCATGGGAAAAAAGAATTGTGGCCACAGCTCACCAACCTGGCTTTAAATTACTTGTCTTGCCCACTCGCAAGTGTGTCTTCTGAACGGGTTTTCAGTGCGGCTGGTGGGATTGTAACTCCCAAACGGAGCCGCCTCTCGCCCAAAAATGTGGAGAGGTTAACAATGATCAAGATGAATCAGCACCTCATACCACCAGATTTCAGAGTACGAGAGAGCGTGCCGGATGAAGAGGAGGTGGCCAGCAACATAGATGAGGGAATTTCTACTCTGTCAGGTGACACTGACCTCACCCTGCCTGAATTCACAGAGTATGATGACGAAGCCTTATTCTTATTCCTGGACCGTGATAGCGACTTCGAGCCCTGAAAATGAGACAACGAATCAATAACTTTCTTTTTCATCCTTATTCACTTTTATTCCTGTGTGTCTGTCTTTCTTTGTTGTGCACAGTTAATATAATTCAAACTTTAATCAGACAATCAAAAAAACAAGCCCATCAGCAGAACTGTCTTCACTTGTTTGCTAATTTATTTGAAGGTGCCGCAGTCTGCATTCCTCAGGTTCACAAGTTCAGAAGAACATGCTCCTCTATCCTCCTCCTCCAGACTCCAATTTCCATCAAAGCAGAGGGCTGGTTTACGCCCAATGAAGAAAGACTCAGCACTTGTGGGGGTGTTGTTCTACCTCTTTGCAGGTGAGTTGACGGGTCTGGGGCCATTGCTGGGAAGCATTAAAAGTGGTTTGGACCAAATCCGAGGCGGAATTTTTTTTGTGTTTTTGATGACTTGCTTGCCTTTGAGGTGCTCTTAGGGGGGGTTCCGTCTGTTTGTGGGTGAGTTTCGTGGTCTGGGAGCATTGCTGGGACACTCTAATCTTGATTGCATTTGCTTTTCAGGAAATCCGTCGTGCCAACCCCGACTTATGGCCTAGCTACGCAGCGCGTTTGGACCGAAGGCCCAGAAATATTGCAAGTATGAGATTTTGCTTTTGGCCTGTTTGGGGGTGTTATGCTTCTTGGCGGGTGGGTTGCCGGGTCTTGGGGCATTCCTGGGAAGGTCTAATACCGGGTAGAAGTGGTTGGGACAAAATCCAGGCCGATTTTTTTTTGGGCTATTTCTGACATTTTGCTCTATGTAGCGTTTTCGGGGCCTGTTTGGGGGGCTTCCTGGTGTTTGTGGGTGAGTTTCGTGGTCTGGGAGCACTGCTGGGACACTCTAATCTTGATTGCATTTGCTTTTCAGGAAATCCGTCGTGCCAACCCCGACTTATGGCCTAGCTACGCAGCGCGTTTGGACCGAAGGCCCAGAAATATTGCAAGTATGAGATTTTGCTTTTGGCCTGTTTGGGGGTGTTATGCTTCTTGGCGGGTGGGTTGCCGGGTCTTGGGGCATTCCTGGGAAGGTCTAATACCGGGTAGAAGTGGTTGGGACAAAATCCAGGCCGATTTTTTTTTGGGCTATTTCTGACATTTTGCTCTATGTAGCGTTTTCGGGGGCCTGTTTGGGGGGCTTCCTGGTGTTTGTGGGTGAGTTTCGTGGTCTGGGAGCACTGCTGGGACACTCTAATCTTGATTGCATTTGCTTTTCAGGAAATCCGTCGTGCCAACCCCGACTTATGGCCTAGCTACGCAGCGCGTTTGGACCGAAGGCCCAGAAATATTGCAAGTATGAGATTTTGCTTTTGGCCTGTTTGGGGTTGTTATGCTTCTTGGCGGGTGGGTTGCCGGGTCTTGGGGCATTCCTGGGAAGGTCTAATACCGGGTAGAAGTGGTTGGGACAAAATCCAGGCCGATTTTTTTTTTGGCTATTTCTGACATTTTGCTCTATGTAGCGTTTTCGGGGGCCTGTTTGGGGGGCTTCCTGGTGTTTGTGGGTGAGTTTCGTGGTCTAGGAGCACTGCTGGCTATATATACTTTACTTTGCAAGAGGTTTGAAGCAAATCCATGGTGGCAGAGGGGACTTAGGGCCTAGCTGCAGAGCGCGCGCGGAGTGATTTGGGAAATTTGTGAAAAATTGACTAAGTCCCCATTTTTGTACTTTTGCTCTTTGGCTGTTTGGGGGTCTTCTACTCGTTTTCTCCTGGGTTGACGGCTCTGGGGCCATTGCTGGGAAGCTCTAATACCGGATAAAAGTGTTTTGGACCAAATCCCAGGCGGAATTTTTTTTGTGTTTTTGATGACTTGCTTGCCTTTGAGGTGCTCTTAGGGGGGGTTCCATCTGTTTGTGGGTGAGTTTCGTGGTCTGGGAGCATTGCTGGGACACTCTAATCTTGATTGCATTTGCTTTTCAGGAAATCCGTCGTGCCAACCCCGACTTATGGCCTAGCTACGCAGCGCGTTTGGACCGAAGGCCCAGAAATATTGCAAGTATGAGATTTTGCTTTTGGCCTGTTTGGGGGTGTTATGCTTCTTGGCGGGTGGGTTGCCGGGTCTTGGGGCATTCCTGGGAAGGTCTAATACCGGGTAGAAGTGGTTGGGACAAAATCCAGGCCGATTTTTTTTTTGGCTATTTCTGACATTTTGCTCTATGTAGTGTTTTCGGGGGCCTGTTTGGGGGGCTTCCTGGTGTTTGTGGGTGAGTTTCGTGGTCTGGGAGCATTGCTGGGACACTCTAATCTTGATTGCATTTGCTTTTCAGGAAATCCGTCGTGCCAACCCCGACTTATGGCCTAGCTACACAGCGCGTTTGGACCGAAGGCCCAGAAATATTGCAAGTATGAGATTTTGCTTTTGGCCTGTTTGGGGGTGTTATGCTTCTTGGCGGGTGGGTTGCCGGGTCTTGGGGCATTCCTGGGAAGGTCTAATACCGGGTAGAAGTGGTTGGGACAAAATCCGCGCGGAAAAGCCTTTAGTTTTGGCACTTTTTGTAACTTAGGGTTCGTTAGGGTTAGCCCTAGCAG
This sequence comes from Lissotriton vulgaris, assembly GCF_964263255.1. Taxonomy (NCBI): domain Eukaryota; kingdom Metazoa; phylum Chordata; class Amphibia; order Caudata; family Salamandridae; genus Lissotriton; species Lissotriton vulgaris. The sequence continues at coordinate 33,316 of NW_028248470.1, forward strand.
CAGGATTGCATGTGTTTCGGGGTGTTCTAGATTTTTCCAACTGAGTTCTGGGGCCTTAGAGCACTCGTGAGAATGTGTAATTTTGGTTGCAAGTCATTTGAAGAAAATCCATGGTGGGAAAGGGGGGATTTGGCATAGTTAAAGAAAGCCTTTGCCACTATTCTTAACTTAGGGTTCGTTAGGGTTAGCAGTATTTCTATTGCATGTGTTTGAGTGGGGGGGATTTCGAGTCTTGGAGCGATGCTGGCTATGGCTACTTTTGCTTGGTTGCTTGCAAGTGGTTTGAATGCAATCCACGGTGGGTAATGGGTAATTAGGAAGGGGGTACTTCGGCCTACTTTTACTTTCAAAGTAAGTTTTGTCACCAGTTTTCTGCTAGGCCTCGTTTTTTGAGATTTGATTGGGGGTCTTCTACATTTTTGCGACTGGCTTTAGTAAGGGTCGGGGTGGGAGCACTGCTAGGAAGATCTAATTTTGTTCTAAAACACAGTTTACAGTACACCTAGCTTGAGGGGCAAGATCCGCTACATTAATTTGCCCATACTTATTTATCCTTCAAAAGGTGACTCAGAGTACGCACTTTCAAAAATATTGTACTGTCTACTAGGAAAATCAAATTGTGACTTTTTGCACTCCACAGCCTACATACCTTATATTTATTTATCAGTGGTGTTGTAATATTATATCACTTCCTGTTTTTCGTTGAATAATTACAGGCCGGGTTTCAGTCTCTGCAATGGGGAAAAAAGGATGTAGTCAGGCTTCACAGTAGCGAGCCACAATTCAGCATCAGGCAGGCAGTGGACAGGGTGTCTTCTGGTGACCAACATCGATGGACGAGGCGTCGGCTGCAATGGAGGAGTGCCGCTAATAGGAGGATTTTTTTTCTGCAGGCAACTTACTTACCACTTCCAACAGGACCACTACAACCACATAGATACAGTATCCCTTGCCTTTTTCTCTGACTGTGACTGCATTTCTTGGCTCTCTCTCGGCTTCTACATTGATCCCTTAACACATCACTTAGTCCACTCCACTATCACATCTGCACCACACATAGTCATTTGTAAGTGCTCCTACGTAATTCGCAAGTCGCAGCACGCCCCAGGCCGTAGAGGACTGGGATGGCCCCAATGATGAAGCATGTCACCAAGGGGCAACCCTGGTGAGTGAGGGCACACCTAGAAAAAAAGCAATTTCTCCTTTTCTATCTACTATACCTTCCAGACCAACCCCACTGAGTGTTGTTGTGAATGGATTTATAGTGACCAGCAAGGCTCTCGGGTATCTGGCTACAGAGACCTTATGTTGAATATCGTTATCAATAATTTACACATAGGCCCTTTACTGCTGCATTCTTTCTTCCACAGTTGTCGAATGTACTACTTACTTTTCACTGACATGCATGCAGTAGTGCATGCACTTTCAAAGATTGATGGATAGGTTTGTACCCAAAGAATTGTTTATGTTCAATTGTTTGTCTATGCTGTGCTTTTTTTTACAGGGTGTCTTCTGGTGACCAACATCGATGGACGAAGCGTCGGCTGCAATGGAGGAGTGCCGCTAATAGGAGGATTTTTTTTCTGCAGGCAACTTACTTACCACTTCCAACAGGACCACTACAACCACATAGATACAATATCCCTTGCCTTTTTCTCTGACTGTGACTGCATTTCTTGGCTCTCTCTAGGCTTCTAAATTGATCCCTTAACACATCACTTAGTCCACTCCACTATCACATCTGCACCACACATAGTCATTTGTAAGTGCTCCTACGTAATTCGCAAGTCGCAGCACGCCCCAGGCTGTAGAGGACTGGGATGGCCCCAATGATGAAGCATGTCACCAAGGGGCAACCCTGGTGAGTGAGGGGACACCTAGAAAAAGAGCAATTTCTCCTTTTCTATCTACTATACCTTCTGTCAGGTTACGCAGCCCCTAAGCGCCTACCGTACTATGAAACTACATTTCCCATGAGTAGGCGGGAGACTTGCAGGAAGTTTATCTGGGGAACAGACGCGCTTCCTGTTGCGCGTTATTCTGGTTTCTGTTCTGCACCGGCATGAGAGCGGACGCTCTGCATGCTTTTCTATCGTGTCTCCTGTGGACTATCACCTTCCCCCCCCCCCCCTGAGGCTCAGTGGGGAGCGCTTCCGTGTTCTGTCCTTGGCGGTAGACGGACTTCACGCGTCTTCAGGTAAAGCCGCTCTAAACTCTTCGGCCGCCCGTGCGGTCAGCTGATTACTGCCTGAACGGATTGTTAAGGGAGGTTCTGTGACTGTTTTCTAACAGAATTCTAGCTTTGATGAATTCCTGTTTGGTTGAATTGTGTGTGGCGGAGCACAGTGGCGGTCTATACCACGTGTTAGCGTTCACATCGGGGATCATTTTTGTACTATTAAAACGGAGCGCGGTAGTAAGGACAACTACGCGTCTCCGTTGTATAACTGTGTATTTCAAAGGACCTCCATAACTGGGCATGTAGTGAGGTAACTACAGGCTACCCCAGTTCTCTTTGTGTAGTGCACCGTGGGGTGTGTTGTTGGCAGAATTCAGTGGTGGTCGCAACAGCAACTACGTTTTTCTGTTTGACCTTCACCAAAGATTCTCTACTGGGTCATTACTTAGAGAGCGCAGTGTTGTAGTTCTTGCTTCCTACACACTACCGTTTCCCTCTTCCTTTTTGTTGGACCATACATCTTTGCTTTGACTATTTGGAACCCCCTTTGTACATTGAGTCCTCTACCATGTTTGTGGTATGTTGTGAGTAGTGGGTTTGATGTCTTAGTATAACGCGAGTGTGTTTGGTGCGCATATGTTTATGTGTTTCTTAGGCCTTCCTCACAGATTGTGGCAGAAGGGCTATAGTATTTCCTATCCAAGGTCATGTTTTCTTGGTGCTCAGGTACTTGTCTACTTCCTTGGTTATTTAGTGAGACTATATGAGAGTACCCTTGTATGTTAGGACAGCACTTCACTGATGCCTGTCTTGTCTTCTGTTACAGGTATCCTTTCCCTGCTGACCCTACCTTTACCCATCCCACATTTTTTATTTTAGTTTGTTATTTTTCTCCCCCGCCTAATGGCTCGAACACCCTGTTTTTACACTTCTGGGTGTTGGTGACATTTGGAGGTGGAACCATATTTGCATCGACTGGATCACGGGGAGTAAACCTGACACCTTCCAGACCAACCCCATTGAGTGTTGTTGTGAATGGATTTATAGTGACCAGCAAGGCTCTCGGGTATCTGGCTACAGAGACCTTATGTTGAATATCGTTATCAATAATTCCACACAGGCCCTGTACTGTCGCATTCTTTCTTTCCACAGTTGTCGAATGTACTACTTACTTTTCACTGACATGCATGCAGTAGTGCATGCACTTTCAAAGATTGATGGATAGGTTTGTACCCAAAGATTTGTTTATGTTCACAATAGTTTGTCTATGCTGTGCTATTTTTTCTTGTCTCCCAAAACCTTACCCAAAAACGCCCGTACCCATCCATTTTTCAAACCCTAACCCTCTTCCCCCGGGCTGTGTTGTTTTGATTGATGTGTGACTAAATTATTATTACAGCAATAAATCCACACACTTGCTGGGTGGGGAGGATAAGGTGATAGCAACAGGCTGGTGAAGAAATCCGAGGATATATTCTTACTCTGCTTGACAAAGAACCATTGCTAATGTGAAAGAACTTCAACCGAATTAGTAGTTATACTTTACCATTTGTTAGGCTACAATGTGGCACTGCTCTACTGTACTTCTGTTACCTGCTATATTCTCAGTTGTACCGTTGAATTGCTCAGGAGGACAAACCAGATTTCATTATCTTTTTTTTCATAGGCATGCAACTGCCACTGTGTCACACCACTAGTACCAGCGCTATGAGGAAATTTTATCCGACCAAGATTGCCAACGTTATTCGGTGTTTCCCGTGGAGCCAGCCCTGGGTCTAGCCCTACTTTCAAACACAAATTACAGGTAAGATAAGCGTTTGGTGGTTTGGGGGTATAATGGAGTATTAGTACGAGAGACGAGAGACTGAAGGTAGTACTACTAAAGTCCTAGGACTCTTGGATTCACTTCACTTAGTCTGTGAGAGGCACTTAGTGTTGAAAACATTTGGGCATTTACACTTAAAGGAAGAAAATGGAACTAAACTTTCAGGAAAACAGTCAACGTTAAACCCCCACCCACCAGGCAAGCAGTAAAAAACAGGTATGCTCAGATAAAGTTTGAAAAAGTATATTTATATCCCTAACAAAATAATCTCCCGCAAGACCCTCCCTAACCCCAACGATTGTCCTTCAAAAGTCCCCAAAAACCCAACTCCCAATTCCCACCCCCCAAAAGTCTCTAAAAAAGGGGCAAGGGACACTATGGGTGGATGCTGTTAACTTTTTGGGCCAGGGCATCATGCTCCTCGCGGAGCAAGGCGAGCTCCTGCTGAAGGCGGGACACCATCAGGGTAGTGCGGCGCAGGCGTGCCTTCACTGCCTTGCAGGTGCAATGCCTGTGAGAGGCAGCTGTTGGCCTTGCTGCTCGGCGGTGGCGTTTGCCTTTGGCAGCCCGGCTCAGTCTGGGTGGACCACTGTGCTGGGTGGCAGCCCGTGGGGCCACGGAGGCCGATGCAGACGACGTTGTTGTAGTTGTCGACTGCACACTTTCCACGTCCTCCAGGGCCACCAGCCGCCGATATTCCGCAACAGTGGCCTCGATCCTCCGTTGCCGGGCCGCTCTAGCCAGCTCCTTCCTCCTTGTTCGTTTGGAAGGAGAACCTATATGAAGAAAGAAAGACATAGTCTGTAACCAATGCTCTTTAAGATTAACTCAATCATTCAGCAGAAATTTGTGTTGCAGTACAACTAGCAACTTGCAAGCGCATTACATAACTATTGAGGCCAGTATCTATCTAACCTCACACTTCTTCATCCTTGCTCTAACATTAGTGGGAGTTTAAGGAACAAATTCTACGAGCACTGTGGACTTCTATTGGAGTCGACTATGAAAGTACACCAGTCTTATTCTTCTTCTTATCTCTTGTTGTGGAAAATTGGTACGTTATTTTCTGCAAGCCGGCATAATGCCAGCGCAGTAAACTTGCACCCGAGAAAAAGAGACGCACGCCATGAGGAGTGACCTAGACTTGCGTTGCCGTTGCGTTACTGTACCCGTCCAGTACATGCAGGTGGTAAAGCTCTTACTTTTCTATTACGGGTGGCACTGAGAATACTCTGTTACAACTCAAGGGCTACTGCTTAATTAATTTAACTTTCACCCTACAGTGGAAATGAGTACTAGAAATGGAAAATTGAAGAAGATAAATAATCTGATTATCTATCACTTCACATGGGATGTTTTTGCTTATATATGGGATGACTTTAGGTGCTTTGCTTTTTATTGAGTGACCAGTGATACATCCACACATGAATGACTGAGTACTACTAAACTTATTAAGAGAGGTAGGGAGTGGCCACCATAATAACCGGATCTATGCAGTGCTTGCAATACAAACTACTGCTACTATTTATGGTAGTATTTGGACAAAATTAAAAGTTCTTTTCCTTGCCTTTCCTACACTGGAACGGACGTGCGGGTGCAGTGTTACATGCTCTTCAAAGTTACACTTAGTTCATCCACTGACCGTCTACTCTCTCTAGATCATGGGTACTCACAAACTTTCTCTCAGGGGCTACATTTACAGTGTAGTTTGGGGCCGAGGGCCGCACTGGTGGGGGCGGAGTCAGAGGGGGCGGGGCTAAAGCAAAACGATAACTTGTGACCATGAGGTTGCACACAGGTCCCTGCAGCAGATGCCCTCATCCACTGAGCCACCATACCCAGCATTTACATACATCTCTCTCCCTCCTGCTCTCCCTCCTGCCCTCCCTCCCTCTATCTCTCTCTCCCTCCTGCCCTCCCTCTCCCTCCCCCTCTGTCATCTCACTGTGTGTGTGTCTATCTGTGTCAGCCTTCAGCCCGGGTTGAGACCGCTTCCTCAACGCGCACACACAGACAACAACACCAAAGTACTTAACAGGTCTTTAAAAGACCATTAACATATTATTGAGGCTTTGTTTGTTTTAGCGCCCCTGCTTCTCCACCCTGACAATGACTGCTTGCCCGGCCCCACAGAGCAGAGGCTTTGTTCTATTTCACCTCTTTGTGGCCTTGCATCTCCACTCTGCTCTGTGGGGGCCGGGGGAGCAGTGATTGTCAGAGTGGAGATGCAGGGGCGCTAACAGGTGAAATACAAAAAAGCCTCTGCTCTGTGGGGGCCGGGGGAGCAGTGATTGTCTGCAAGGTCTGCGCACCGCCAAGGAAGGCTTGCCGGGCCACCACCGGCCCGCGGGCCGTACTAGGAGTACCCCTGCTCTAGATACACATATGCTATCTAAGAGTCAGATAGTAGCATGATCCAGGTATATGGACACATACAGTTTCTGTGTCACCCACCCAGGCTGTTGTCCTTCCACCCATCATTGCTTCATCATTCACCCAGCCATGCATCTCATATGCTTGCCTTCCCAGCTAGTCTTCAACCTCAATAAGTAAGGAATATATAAGAGCTTACCTCTGGCCGCCACCACCACCGTCTCAACTCTCACAGCCGCCGCCGCCGCCTCCTCCCCTGAAGAATCGCCCTCCGCCTCCGTGTCGAGCACCACCACCTCCACACTGGCCCCGCCACCAGATGTTCCACCTACAAAGTACATTTAAGAATGTTAGAATAAAGCACTCACTAGTCACTAGTATTTGGTCTAGGAATGAAGACATGTGAAAACAATGTAATTTGTGACTGTCTACGTTAAAGTTAAAAAAAATGTCCCTTTTTCCAGGGAAGGTTGTCTTGCTGCACTTTTTGGCACAACTGATGAAGGCTGTTTTTTTAACATGCACCATTTTTCTCCACACAGACAGAAGATGGACTTCTAACAACAAGATCAAGTTGAAACCAGGTGAGAGCTCGGCTCGACCACAAGAAATGTCTTCAATTAATCGTCAGCACTAACCACTTTTCCATTATCAGTTAAACGTTTAGTTTTATTATGACTTGATTTTAATAAATGTGTTTACTTTAATAAAGCTTTTAAACTTAAATACAATCTGTGTTTTTTGGTCCAGACTAGAGTGACTGAGCGAAAGGTTTTGCAATTTTTGCAAGCATGAGTCCAGATAGAACACTTCAAAAGACATTATGGACAATCCCAGAGGACTGCACTAAGTTGATAGAGCTATTGCTGACTAGAATCATGGGAGTTTCGCCAACCGTGCAATCTTAGTTAGCTACACAGACAGACTAATAAGAATAATCTAGTAATACCACAGGGAGTCATAGTAGAGGCAGGATAAGAATTTAGATACAGTCTACAAGAAGAGCAAAGACAATTTTGAAAAAAGTCAAATGAGGAACGCTAGGAAAAATAGGTACTAGTCTAAAATGAAAACTTACTGGGGCCAGCAGAGGAGCCCTCGCCTGCCCGATCCTGGCCCTGTTGAACAGCATCCGCCGCCTGCTGCTCCTGTGTCCTCCTCTCGCCCCTGGGGGGAGCTGACGTACAACATGAAAGAAAGAACAGAAAACATGGATGATTGTTGCTTGTCAATGTCAACCAAATCAAACATTTCAAAAGAACAACAACAAAATATTTCCGCGAAATTATATTGATTATGGTTACTTTTCATTTATTTGCGGACCTGTGACTTCGAAAGTCACGTAACTCACTAAACAAAGTACTGAAACGTTCACCTAGGACTGGCAGGCAGCAGTCCGCAGGCAAGACGCAAAGTGACAGACAAACTCCATTGTGATTTCAGTCAGATCAGTGACAACACTAACAGTTGCCTGCTACATTACCAGTCATTTAAATAGTCAAACTATCAATCCACCGCCACTATTTTTCTTATTGTCAGGGTTACAAAGGAAGGGGCAGATTTAAGCCCTTGCGGCTCTTTTGCGCCGTTCTTGTGTGACTTTTGTGACGCAGCAGCTAAACAAAAAAGGGCGCCATGGTGCGGCGTATAATATTATAACAACGTGACGCATTTGGGAGATGCATCCCGTTATAAAGCCCTGCGCCATCAGGGGGCGTTCCGGCGCAAGGGAGGGCATTCCTGCGCTGGAACACATCCTAATAGTGGCTGAGGGAAATCTACAAAATATCAATCAGTCACCTTTAGGACAATGATGCGTCACACAAACCCTGCACCTGCTTGAAGCAGACGTACGGCTTGACCCAGCATTGGGGAGATAGGGTACCCCAGAGCATTGATGGAGCTGCGCCATCGTTGCGACGCAACTCCAGCAGTAAAGCTTCGGTGACGTTTTGGGCCCATGGTGCGCCGCATTGCAAATACAGCGCACCATGTTTGGTGGTGGTAGCGGGCCGCACAATTAATGGCGCATCCCTGCTACTTTGCAGGGATGCGACGGTAATTGCAATTCTGCCCCTTAGGGGCATACTTACTTACGCGTTCTGGCGCATCTCCAGAGATGCGCCAGATCAAATGCGTCAAGCAAAACTACCCTTGCGACACGGCAGATGTGCCTCATTTACAATGCGGCGCGCCCTGGCGCAAGGGTAGGCACTTGCGTGACGCATCTCGTCACGTAAGAGCGGCGCATCGCTGGAGTCACGTCGCCAACGCAATGCAACTCCAGTAATGCTCAGGGCCACCCAATACTTAACATGCTGTGTCAGTCCTTTCGCCTGCTTCGAGCAGACATAAGGAATTGAATTGACGTAGCAGCGTCGCAGAAGTGCCTGCGTTAAATCTTGTACATTTCACGCAGGCAATTTTGCGAGCCGCACAGCCGCTGGACCGCCCACCCTGCGTACTAGGAACGCACCCATTGTGGTGCAGGCCCATGGCTTTATAACGTGACGCATCTCCCTAGATGCGTCATGCTGTAAATGACTCGCAGGGATGCGGCACGTTTACGCCGCTGTTGCGTCACGCAAGGCAACGTAAACGTGGCGCAAGGGGCTTGTAAATGTAATCTGCCCCCTAGTGTCTAGCATTACGCAGTTCTGTAAAGTACACTCATACATAATAGTTACTCAGGCCAATGAGACCACGAAATAGAAAACAAATAAGCATAGTAGCAACGCCACTGAGAAGGAGAGCAGTGCACCTGAAATGCACAGAAGATTTTGAAATATAATTTAACTACAATGTAATCGTCATCAGCGGCATTATTGGCTTGCTCCATGTAAAAAACAAATATTTGCAATACAACAACACAGAGCAGGAGAAAACATCATAGTAGTGAGTGATTAAATGGCTACTACTACTCACCAAGCCCGGGGATCTCCACGCCGAGCTGGTCCAGCAGGTCGCACTCGTGGTCCAGGAGGTCCGTCCAGCGATGGGTGACCTGGCTGTAGGTGCGCTGGACCCCGTAGAGGTGGGATATGGCCCAGCACACCTTCTCCCACCGCTTCCGGCGCTCCCGCATGTTGTAGCCGCCGGCCGCGATCCTGCCGCCTCCCGCGATGGTCCTGGGCAGGCGGCGCTGGACGAAGTAGACCAGCGCGCCCACTTCCTCCGGGCTGAATATCTCCCGTCGCGTCACCTGCTCCCCCCTCAATCTCCCGCATGCTGTCCTGCCACTGGGTCCAGCACTACTCCCCGCCGCCGCTGCGGCCCTCAAGTGCCTGGGCAGCTTCACGGCGCCTGGCTTGACCATGGTCTGGGCAGGTAAGGTAGGAAGAAGTAGAAAATTAAGAAGGAATAGGATAGGGAAGAAGAAAAGAAAAGAGTTTAAAAAAGTAGTTTAAAAGTAAAGAAAAATAGCAGAAAAGACAAAAATATACAGCTAGGAAAAGAGAGGGATAGATAAGAAGCAAAATCGTAAAAAAAAAACTGAAAACAAGCAAAGGATGGCAAAGATACCAAGAGGATTAAACACCATGCCCAGACACAGGAAATGAATGAAAAACAAGATGGCCGGCGCCCGTTCACGAGCGCGAAAGAAAGTTCGCGCGAGATTGTCCTCGCGATCTCGTGCGAACCTGTAGATTTCCCGCGCGATCTCGTGCGAACCTCTACTCGCAATGCGCTTACTGCGCGAGATTATACATAGCGGGCGGAAACGGAAATACGTCACGGAAACAAAATGGCCGCGCCCGTACTCGACCTTGGGGTAAATTCGCGTGTTGCGCTGCAAGCGGCTCGCGAATACTGCAAAAAAACTCGCGAAACAACAAGCCGCAAAAAAATAAAATGCTCATTAGCACGAATTGGCGGCTTCCGCGGTCGGTTTCGCACGACGCCGCGCCCCGCGAATAGCGCGAAAAAAACCGAAAAACGATTTCAGCAAAAGCAAAAGCAATGAGCAGGTGCAAAAGGTCAACCTCATGATTTGTAACGATTCTTTGTAGTGCTTCCTGAGGGGGCCCTCCAGAATTCGGTTGCCTGCTTGCAACTATTTTGTGTGACCCTGCTCTGACCTTAACAGTATGCCACAAAGGTCCTGATTTACAGCTAAAGGAGCAGACAAGCAGGTGCCAGGCTGGAACTTTAAATTCTTTCAGTGACACATTAATTAGCCCCTAATTCATTATTGTCAGTTGGGGCAGGGCAGGTGTTGTAACTAATTTTGCAACAATGAAAGCACTTAGCAAGTGCAAAAGATCACTAATCAGGGCGCACTAAGGAAGCAGGTGCCAGCTAAAAAAATATTCTGTGACACATTAATCAGCCCCAAATTAATTCAGGTCACTTGAGGCAGGGAAGGTGTGCTTTGCTTTGCCGAAAATAATGTACACTGGACAACCAGAGGGTGTGGTGATGAAACAGAGGGTGGCATGGGTGGGCCAGAGGGTGGCATGAGTAGTCAGAGAGTGGCAGTGGTGACAGAGAGTGGCAGTGATGAAGAAGAGTGTCCCAAACAGGCTGGACACGTAGAAACAACAAGTTTGCGAAACTTGCGACCCGACAGGTAAGTTCGCAATTTGCGAAAGTGTACAAAACCCTCGCGAACTGGCAGAAACACGGGCGAACACAAAAAAAAAAAATCCGCAAATTCGCGGGAATTCGCGGATTTTGCGGATTGCGAATCCGCAAATCCGCAAAATTCGCGAACGCGAGATCCGCAAAATTCGCTCATGCTTATCATATACAGATAAAGCGTTGTAATGTGCTGAATCCAGCGACATTGTTGCCGACTAATATGGAATCAGATGATGTAGCACCACATGACTGCTATTTAAGAACTGAAGAAGAGACGAAGGGTCGTATTGACCTGAAAAACACTCCATTGGTAGATCCCGATGGTACTTTGTATGTTCATGGTTCATGCTTCAAGTTGCCGAATGGTGATGTGACGACTGCGTTTGCTGTAGTGACGTTGAGTACGGTTGTGGAAACTGCGAGATTGAGTCAGAATTCAGCGCAAGCGGCAGAGTTGATTGCGTTAATGAGAGCGTGTGCTCTGTCTAAAGGGAAGCGAGTGAATGTGTTTACAGATAGTCAATATGCATTTGGAGTAGCCCATAGCTTTGGTCGATTGTGGAGAGAAAGAGGATTTATGACATCGCATGGTACGAAGATCCAACACGGACAGCTCGTGAACAATCTTTTTGATGCACTTACATTGCCTAAGCAGGTGGCAATCATTAAATGCAGCGCGCATCGAAAGATTACGGAAGATGTGGGTCGTGGTAACGCGTTTGCAGACGATATTGCTAAGGAGACGGCTAAGAATCTGATAACTCGAATGTATGTTATGAGTTCGGTGAGGTGGCCGTCGGAGACCGGTATGTGTGAGGACACTGTGGAGAGTGTTAAGGCAATTCAGAATGAGGCTACCAAGATTGAAAAGACTAAGTGGAAAGAAAGCACGGGAAAGTTAGACGCGCATGGTTGTTGGGTTGACTTGTCGGAATGTCAGAGGTGGATGTTACCGGATGCATATGTGCTTGCCGTTGTTACTATGGCCCACGGCTTGTCACATATTAGCGCGAAAGGTATATGTAAGTTGTTGTCTCCTGTATGGAAGAATGATGGGATTGCTAATTGTGCTGAGAGAGTGGTTAAGTATTGTATGATATGCTTGATGTATAATCCTGGCAAGGGCACCCCCACTCCACCTGATCATTTTGCTCCTCCTACATGTCCCTTTGAAGTTATCCAATTGGACGTCATCCATATGGAGAGATGCAATAACCTGAAATATGTTTTGGTTGTGGTTTGAGCGTTCTCCAGATGGATCGAGGCCTACCCTCTTAAGGATAATACTGCCCTGTCTACAGCAAAAGTCCTACTGAAGGAATACTTTCCTCGGTATGGAATGCCACGGATTGTATGGTAGATAACGGAAGTGAGTTTGTGGGAAGTGTGATGAAGAGTGTGTGTAAGGGCCTTGGAATACGTCAGAAATTCCATAGCGCTAATCATCCTCAATCGGCGGGTTTAGTGGAGGGGTACAATGGTACTCAAAAACTAAAACTTGCCAAAATTCAAGCCACGACTGGTCTGTCATGGCCTGATGCACTGCCTCTAGCTCTCTTATCGACCAGGGCGACTATGCACTCTCGAGGAGGGCGTAGCCCATATGAGATTGTGTTCGGCCGTCCTGCGAACATTTGGGGAGTCCCGAGGCCTAAGCATTTTGACAGTCTTGAATATCCAATGTTGATTGACTATCTTTATGATCTGACTGCTAAATTGAGTTTGATTCATCAACAGGTTTTTGAAGCTCTACCGGCACAAACAGAGGGTCCTGGACATCGGCTCCAACCTGGTGACTGGGTTGTCACCAGGAATTTTGGGAGAAAACGTAATCTCGAGCCAAGATTTGTGGGACCTTATCAAGTTTTGCTGGCAACAAGGACTGCAGTTCGGTTGGAAGGCAGGAAGAACTGGGTGCATGCCACCCATACGAAGAAGATTCCACTTCCTTTGCCAGCAGAGAACTGGGTAAGAACTGGAGTTGCCCCAACGGAGACCGAGACCCTTCAACGCTAAGTGCCATTCAGTGATGCTCAACCTATAGAGAACAATTCGGTTGAGTCAGATACACCTGTTGAATCACCTGGAACTGTACCTTCGTCTTCAGCATTGGAGAATTCAAGTTCTGAACTGTCATCTGAACGATCGAACACTGTTTTGCCATCTGAACAGTTATTTGAAGAGCAAACTCGACCTGGAAAAAGTCGATATTTTCTTCGATCGCGTGACAAGGATTAATAAAGAATTTCTTTTTGTTTTTAAATTTTACATTCCCCTCACTGTTGCCACGAACATTGCGAACATTTGCACTTTTTCATTGATTTTGAGTTTTTTAATTCTTGTTCTATACATCACAGGTATTTTTCTTCTGCACAGCTAGGAGACTTGTATTAAAAATTGAATGTTTATTTGATTAAAACCTATCATCCGGGTTGACCGTAGAGCCGTGCGGGTACCTCCTTCTGTTTAGCAGGTTTCTGACACTAGGTCGGTTACTTTTGTCGATTCCTGGGAACTCCTGGGAATTGATAATCGCTACTCAGAACGAAGTGCGTCAAGAACGTTACGGACGGTTTTTAGAGGATGGAGTTCTCTAAGCTGTCGGAAGTAGAGAGGATGTCGGCGCAAAGATCCAAATTGCATAAGGTTTTGCGAACAAAATGTTTTCTGTTTCAGGTATTCCTGTTGTTCCTGACTGTTTCTATGCTACTGGTGGGTGGAGTGTATTTTGGAATTCAGTCATTATTGCCTTCCACTTCACCTACACCTACTGGGAGATTTTAACTTTTGGCCTTCAGATCCTGCGGAATGCCCTTCCTCTAGGGAATTCTCAGATACACTCCTATCTCTTAATTTTGTATCACATGTTCATTCTCCCACTCATGTCAAAGGACACATTTTAGACCAGATTTGGTCCTTGAACTGCCCAATAGACTCTCTGACCATCTCGCCTTGCACTTGGTCCGACCATTATCTGATCTCGTTTACCCTTCCCATCAATCCCCCTACTAGGCCCCCGCTCCCTAAGAACGTTTGGGTCCGCACTTGGAGCCGAGTGGACCCGGAGAATTTATTTGCGCTATTAGCTTCCTCCTACCCTACCCTACAAGGCCTGTCCTCTCTTTCCCAGGCCGATGCCATTGAACATTGGCTCTCCTCTAGCTGCGATTCAAACGCCCCGTTGAAGCGGGTGTCATCTAAACGGGAGAAAGATGCCAACTTATGGTTCAATGAGGATCTTGAAACCATCAAACTTGCAGTACGCCGCGCCGAGCGCGCTTGGGGGAAGAACTACTCTCCCTCACTTAGAGCTGAGTTTACCACTCTCCTTGCTCAATATAAGAAGGCCATCCTGGCTGCAAAAACGGCCTACTTTTCCGCAAAGATCCACGCAGCTGAGAATAAACCGAGGGAAATCTTCTCAATTGTCCACAACCTGGCTTTTTCTGATAGGAAATCTCTCAAGCCTTCCCCGTCCCAGGACCTTTGCCACTCTTTAAATAATTACTTTATCGAGAAGATTGCCATCATAAAAGCCAACATTCCCTCACCCCCTCCGACTTTTTGTTGACCCCCAGTGCCCCCCACCTAAAGGACAACTCGATGCTTTTCCTCCCCTGACTAAAGACTCCATGGCCTCAATAATTCCTCTTGTCAAATCCGGATCCCCATTGGACACTTGCCCTGCACACATCCTTCGCCACATCTATACAACCTGTCCAGACCCCCCCCTTCACTTCCTTAACAGCTCTCTTTCCCAGGGGGTTGTAGCCAACCCACTGAAAACCGCTGTTATTGTCCCCATCTTAAAAAAAACGGGCGCAGATCCTTCGATCCCCACCAACTACCGCCCTATCTCCCTCCTACCATTCCTGGCGAAGGTGCTCGAACGCCATGTCACCAGGTCTCTGAGCACCTTTGTGGAGGAGTATGTGATTCTTGCCCCTCGCCAGGCTGGTTTCAGCCCCGCACACTCTACGGAGTCCGTAGTTCTCTCGGTCCTCGACAACCTCAGGGAGGGAATGGAAACCAACCAGGCCCAGGCCTTGGTTCTCCTCGATCTTTCAGCCACCTTTGACACGGTTGATCATACCATCTTACTTTCCCGTATCAAGGCGGCGGGGATCGAAGGTTCTGCGTTGGTATGGCTATCCTCCTTCCTGAGGGACCGCACCCAGGCGGTTCGCCTGGGAGACTTCTCTGCGGACTTCCAAAAAGTTCAGTGCGGGGTCCCCCAAGGTTCCTCCCTCTCGCCTCTCCTGTTCAACCTTTATATTGCCCCTCTTATTTTTTCACTACAACAAATGGACGTCAGCATATACAATTATGCTGACGACCTTCAACTTGTCTTCAACCTGTCTTCTTCCCCTACTTCTATCTCCAACTTCCAGTCTATTATGATTGGTCCTCACTCTTCTGGCCCCCTTCCCTAGGTTCCCCCCCGGTCCCTTCTACCTCAGTCAAAACTCTAGGTATCAAACTCAACTCTCAGCTCACTCTTCACTCCCAGGTCAGTTCCGTGGTGTCATCCTCCTTTCTGTCACTACGCACCATCCGCAGGGTATCTCGCTTCTTCACCTTCGATGCCCTGAAACTGATCATTCTGGCAATGGTCATATCCCGCCTGGATTATGGCAACGCCCTATATGCGGGGATCCCTGCATATAGTCTACGGCGGCTGCAATTAATCCAGAACCAGGCGGCACGATTGGTGTTCAATCTTCCGAAATCTCATCATGTAACTCCCCTCCTCAGATCTCTACACTGGCTTCCGGTCCGTGAACGCGTCCAGTTTAAACTTGCTTCTATCACCTTTCAAGCACGACTGGGCGTGACTCCGGCCTTTATAACATTGTAGTGTAGTTCCTAGTTTCCCACTAGGCCATGCGCATTGGAATAACATAAACAGTAGTATCGACGTAGAAGTGCGGATCTTCCAGGCCTCTACTGACTATGCTAAACTTAATTGGGTTTAATACCAACTAGCTCAGAGTTCACTGGAAACTTTCTTGACTGAATAGGAAGTGATCAGCTTCCCTGGCACAGACAAGAAGGGATTCAGTTTTCCAACAACCGTGCAACATGACAACTTTGCTCCTCAGATTAAGAGTCAATCTCTAGGGTCGTGTGAAACAATAGACAGTTATTTTACTCAGTCAGGTTGGTGCAGTTTACTTTCACAATATGTAGAGAATAGAGAGACGGGCATTTGTCAATAAAGGGTTAACATTGATTGAACAGTCTTTCTTCTCATACAAGAGAAATGTATTGCCACAATTGCAAGACTTGTTATGATAAAAAGTACGTACAGTAAGATAAGTATTGCGAGATAATACTGTAAAAGCATTGATATGGTTTCTTAGCCATACAATGGTTTAAAAGTAATAAAACATATATACATTCATATATACATTAGGCTAAAATACTCAACTGGTGCTTCTAACTACGCCTACCCCAGTGTACCTGACCTAAGCCTAATACTTGGGAGGGGAGTAAGTAAGTAGCTCTAAGTTAAGTTGGTTTTGCCAAGGTTCGCTTCAAGAATTCTCACTAAGGGTTTAATCAACACCATACCTCTGAATAGAATGATGGAGGTCTGGTATCTCCTTCAGGGGGAACTCGGTATCCCAGTCACCCGCGAGGGTATACCAGAAACGCTGGAGCTGGATTTCTCGGCAGGAGAAAGGCAGCGTCTCTCTTCTTCAGCGCGTCGAGGAGGAGAAGGAGGGGGGACAGCGTCCGCGGGCAGCTGGCATCTGCTGGGCTCTTCGCAGAGGGACGGCCGTTCAGCTCCTAGTTTCACCACACCATCGTTCGCGCTTTAGCAGCGATAATGGTATCAGCAGCTTCGGGCGACGGGCAGCAGGGTGCTAGCTTCAGCGAACCACAGCTAACAACGGTAGCAGCAACGCAGCGTACTGCAGACAGCTAGCAACAGGCAATTGCTTAAGGCAACGTTGGTAATATTTATACCTGAAAGGTGCCTGGTTTGACGTAAGTTTTCTGGACATAAGACGTCAATTAAAGATGTCACTAGGAAGTGATAGCTATCTGTTGCTCATTAGAGTTCCATTACTAATCAAAAAACAGCAAGCGGGGATTTCCAGGTTGGCTGAGTTTTTATCTTGTTGAAGAACTCGGAGTGTTAATCTAGGAATCTCAGATAGTGACTTCTGCTCTGTCATTGCACTCATTGGTTGCAAAGGAAGTGGCAGTGAAAACTATTCTGGAATGTGGCTCTGTTCGTGTGAGGCCAGAGATGACTTTCTGAATATCGCATTTGAACGGTTATGCCAATATAGGGAATAAATAGATTTATAGCCGAATAGGGGCATAAGGTCACAGTATCGATCAGGATCCTAGATAAACACGCAACACCCACTCCACGGGTTCATGTCCATCAAATTACTAAACTAGAGCAATAGGATGCATGTGTAACATTGCCCACCCCAAAATACATAAATGCATTCGAAATAGGCGTATAATGTAATAAGTGAAATTTAGGTACTGTACGTTTTTTGAAGCATAGAAATCATTCAGAAATTATTGCATATGAAATCAATGAACGATTATGCAAAAAGAATTACACATGAAATATCTCTGAAACAGAAGAAGGGCGAGATAAATCATCACATATAAATGCATTGCAATAAATGTGCTAGAGGCTGGTATAAGGTTGGTATGTCTCTAGATGTGTGTAGAAATAGAAGTGTGAAGCTTCTGTTCTCTAAGAATAGTTTTTACTCTAAGCAAAGAATTGTTCGTGCCAAAAAAAGGGTCAATATTAAAAAGTGTTCAATTCAAAAGAATTATTGCTTGAACGGGGAAATAGAGTTCCAACGCTTTTAGCAGTTTTTGTTGTTCAAAACTGAAGGCCGAATTCAGAGTTCATGGGAACGCTGTGTGTCGGAAAGCTTCTCCAAAGTTATTATTTCTGTTCTGGTGAGAACATCATATCAGACAGGCTCTCAAATAATTGGTCTACAAAATCAGGTGACAGTTCAACCAAATTCAATAGTGCTGTAACTTGGCAGGTGTGAGAATGATTGCTGTCATCATAGTCGGGATCAGCAATGCTCACAGAAGGTCGTACCTGGGTGATGTTGCTTTTGTCACTCGCTCCACTGTTACCACCTAGTCGTAGCATAGGAGTCTCAACGAATGCTGTCATCAGGATTGGTAGCCGCTGGGGACAACACAATGCGTGAGCCGTTATTGGACTGAGCAAAGTATCGACGTCCATTGGTACTGCTGATGGAAGTGAGAGACAGATGTCCAACACGCACTCATCTCCGCATAGCATACATCGAAGTACCGGTAAGATACAGTTCTGCCATATAGGTCTGAATGAAAGGAACCAGGTCATGTTTAGATCTCTCAGCCTGCCCAATCCAAGGACGTTAGTTTTCCTGTCTTGCTAGGATTGTCTCTTCCATTCCCATGGGAGCTATGTCTGAGCTTTGGCTTGCCATAACGAAGCAGGACGGTCAAAAATAAAATCCCTGCTACAAGTCCCAAAAATAAGGGTATGCCGCCAAAAACAGAGTGGACAAAATTAGGAATGATTCCCAAAATTGCTTGAAAAGGTGTTAGCAGTCCCTTAAAAATCATCTTAAATATGCCTGGGATGCCTGTGGCACTAGACATGTTAAGGAGTTGGCTAAGCATTTCTACGAAATGCATGGGGCAATTTGTTGATAAAAGTTCATGAACTTCAGTAGCTGTCCTTGCAACTAGAAGATCATACGTCTCTTTTGATGACGTTATGGGCACTGTTGTCTGCAAAAGCACAGACTTCATTTTGCTTAAAGTATCAATTCGTATAGAATAGAGATTCAGACGAGGCCTGATGGGAGTCACTGTGTCTGCAGGCCCACTCGGGAACAATGCCTGCATACAGCATTTGACCATGGATGTTACTCTTACTAGATAACTTTTCCCTGGAACAAGGCCACAACATCTGTGATCCGTTCTAAGAATGTAACTCCCGTTTGCAAGTTGCATAAAGAAGGGCTCTATCTGAGTTGCAGGTGTGACAAGCTGGTGGCATGAATGGTTGTTAGAGTTTCCTTCACAAGCTCCGTGTAAATTATTACCCTGGCACAAAAGTATACCGCTTAGTGAATGTTTACAATTTTCACCACTAAGAAATACATTTTTGTCGCTGTCACTGTAGCATGAATGTGTGTATGGTAAATTCCATTCTGATTTTACATATCCTTTACCCAATCGTTCATACTGGCCAGTAGGTATGTATTCAAGGCACTTTTTAAATCGGAAAGTTGTTATCTGAATAGTGATAATTCCGTGTATTATCCATTCAATGACAGGACTTTCTGACATTGTCAATGGTAATCTCTCAAGTTTTTCGATGCTCAGGATTGTATAGTCTGCTCCTTTCTGTGCCAAACTGATTTGTTTATCAGTAAGGTTAAAAACGGAAAATAATGACGTTGTGTTGATTAAACGCCTAGGCACATAGCCTGAACGAAGATTTTGCAGCGTCCAGCCCAATTGTACAATAGAACGTAATTGAGATTGGCCATGTTGTAACATTAGCAAGTCTCTGTCTATTATGTCAAAGGCAGAAGATACAATATTGTCCAACGAATATATTCTGGAGGACAGAGTCATTAACCCATTGTCCACTACAGAAAGGGATTTTTCCAAAATAATACGATAAATTTCTCGTATTTTTTCAGCTGTTTCAATTTGTGTGACTTTCCAAGCCTCGTTGTACGCAGCATAGATACTGGTCGCTATGAAACGCTTTTGACGCTGTTTGCGTGGTCCAAGAATGAAATCGCGCAAATCAGCACCATCTTTAAGTAAAGACAAGTGTTGCTTAATTTCAGTCAGTGTGGATGTTCCTAGCCATTCGAGGCAGAGTTTCCCTACACTGTATGTTGTTACTATCCCTGGATGTTGTCTCTGGGAGTATCTAGGGTCTTGTCTGGTCATCTTTAACCCCTGTGTTTTATTCAGGAATCTATCTTGACAGCTATTTGTGTCAGTAGGCCAGATTAACCACTTTTTCCAATCAGGATGTGTTCTGTTAAAATGTAAAATTTTTGATACGTCTAACTCAATATCTGCAGTTGTATTTTCAGGTATTGGCTTTGGAATAGACGGTGTTTTAAGGTCTTTGATCTTAGCTAGGCCAAGACAGGATGTTTGGTGTATTGTGTCATTTAAAAACATCATTTGTTCTGGTGTCATGCAGGTTCTGAATAGTGCTTCAAGGCCTTGTACCTGCCAATCTTTTGTACCCCAAATTGTTTTCGTTTCAATGTTATTTTTCCAATAATCAAAACCAAATGTCATCATTTTGTCATAAAATGCTTCTGAATATATCAATTTAGAATTTGTCAGCATTGTTTTCATTCCTGTTTTATCTAACAGTTTGAAATAAAACGTTTCTGCATCACTAGTGTTAAACCCTGAGAAGTATTTGAATTTCTCAAAAAATGCTGTAGAACTGCTTTTAGGTGATGTAGCACAATGTTCCCATTGATTATACATAAAAACATTTCTAGGCTGTGCAGATTTATGCAAGTAATGATCGCCATAATGTGTGTATCAGAATAATTGCTCATAACTAGATGAACCTTGTAAATAATCATGTTCTGTGAATCTAGCTGACATTACTAAATCAGACATCATGTCATTAATACTGTTAAAGTCCCAATCATCAGAGAATGTACTAGGTTTTACAAAGTCACTTAAGGAAACCTTCAGTTGATGAGGATACTTCAGGATTTCGACCGGACCATAGATCTCATAGTCAGTTTTCTCCCATACTACCCCACCAGGTATTGGAATTGCTGTGACATTTACTGTTGACAGTTCTCTTTTCTTCACGTGGGATGATCTGTGTGGTTTCAGGACTAGGTTGATGTTCTGACTTGCTGTGTCCATTGTACTATATTTTCCCTCAATGAATTTTCCCAAACAAAGTACCATGATGAGCCAAAGCAGGAGGAAAAATACACCTAGACCGAACCAGAACTCTAACCAAGGGGAAACAAGGTATATTTTCTTCAGTTGATTAAAGAGTTCCGTTGCTTTTTCTTTAAAAGTCTTTTTTGTTTCTGGCATCACTTCGGGGTTGTTTTGATATTCAAAGAAGTTGTCGAAGTTGATGAAATAACCAGAGGCAGTTCTGTCAATTGTTGGGATTGTTCTTTCAATCTGTCTCTCGGTAGCACTTTCTGATGCCACATTATTCTAGACTGGTGTTTCTTGACGAACTGTTTCAATCTGTGTCTCAAGAGGCACGAGTTCCATGGCATTATTGCATAGTCCTTCTCTGTGCACTGCAGGCTGATCGAATGTGATTAGTCTTTCAGTTTGAACCTCTTGGATTGTTGCAAGTTTGGGTATTCTGTTGTTTCTTGGGAGTCCACTGGGCCTACTGTTGATTATAGGCCACATGCTTGTGGTTTTACCAGGTCGATAGACACGACTCTGTTCTCCTTTTTACCAGCAAGGGGCGGTAGTACAACTGATCTTGTTCCGGTGACTGCCAAGACAGGTACTGCTTTTCTGTAAGAAGGCCCAAATTCCTTCTTCACCACGATTTTTTCTCTGACTAGATCCCCAATCTTTGGAATCCAGACAGGCCTTGCTGGGGCTGTTGCTTGTGGTGCCTTATCAGTGGTAGATGGCTGTTGTTTTAACTTTATGTTGCTTAAGGATTTTCTTGTTTCATTCAGTTCCTGTAAAACAGCCAAACGATCTTTGATGTCAAAGTCTGTTGTTTTTTCTTGTACCACTGATATCTGACTATCGAGGTCCTGAATGTTCATTTTAATTCCGAACAATAGTTTATATGGGCTGAAACCTTTTAGAGAATTTCTTGGCAAGTTGTTAAGACTGGACTGGACACTTATTAGATGTTTGACCCACCCAGCGCCTGAACCTAATACCTTCGCTGTTATAGATCGCTTTATGTCCCGGTTTTTTCTTTCTACCACACTATTCCCTTCGGGGTGCGACGGACAAGAATACTGCAACCCAATTCCCATGCTGGCCAGGGCCTCCTTATAAGCTCGAGAGCTAAAAGCAGGACCCTGGTCAGAATGGAACGTGGTAATTGCGTATGTGCCGATATAGACTCGCAGATCTCTCTTATAACAGTTCTAGCGTCAGCCGAGCGCTGGAGGCCTCATTTTTTAAGTGTGTTTAGCCTTAACTATTAATAGGACGCAGGATGGGGTGTAGGCAGCGTTACGCTCTTTCTGATTGGTAGCCGGTAGCATGGTTCACCACTGCGATCCCTGTTGCAGTTTTCACAGTTGTTTACATATATCTGATGTTGCACGCTCATCCCCGGCCACCAGTATACTGATTGCAATTCAGTCAGAGATTCCCTCATCTGAATGTGCCTTGGACCTTCACCCATGTGTGCGTCTGCTATTAATAATATTCTCCGGTTTGTGTTTGGAATTACCCTATCCCCCACCCCAGGGATTTGAGCAAAAGGAACGGAGTTTGCATCTATTACGTATGCATAATTGAGTGGATAGTTCACGGGCAGTGCTGCACAGTCGCCTTTTACGGTCGTTTTTACTGCCAGCATGGTTTCCCCGTCTATGTATTTTTCTGTACGCTTTTTTGTGGCTACGGAAGCCGGTTTAGTTGCTTCCGCTGTGGCTGTATTAGCCAATGAATTCCCTGCAACGTGAACGCCATCAAGTTGAAGACTCTGTGCGCGAATCATGTGAGTCTTTTGTAGTTCTTTGTGTAAAAGAGCTTCCTGTTTCCAGAGCAATTTATGCTTTATTGTGGCACCTGTGTCATCTTTGTAATCGTTTTCAATCCACCTCTGCAGTTTATTGTTGTAAGAGTTGACGCAAAAATGAGAATCGCACACGATAAGTGTCGGGAATTCACGTTCTGCATTTTCGAGCGCCATCTTTAAACATCTGATTTCAGCTCCCGGAGCCGAACAGTTTCTCAATGATTCAGTTTTTGTTACTTTCGGTCTGAATTTACCGCACAGCCAACGACCTTTAACAATCGCACAGGCTGCATCGTAGGATTTGCTCTCTACGTTGAAATGTTGTACAAATCTATCTGTATAGATTATACAGGCGTATTGTGGGAGAGGCAGAAGTTCGATTGGCAGAGGATATTCTTCTTCATATTCTAAATCATTCAGTTCTTCGAATTGTGGGGCGAAATAGTATTTCACATATTCCGCTCCTAGAGAATCTACACACTGTATCCATTTCGGATCCAGTGACACTGTAGGCAGGTTTACTGGGCTGAATAGCGCCTCGAAGGCGGATTACGCTGTGAGGATATTAATCCTTTTACCATGTGCTAGTTCTCGTTCATTTGCTAATGCGATTTGCACTGCTTTCACAGTTCTTTCTGTGAGACTGAATGCTTTTTCTGCTTGTGTGTACAAGTGAGATTTAATTGAAATTGGTACCTTTTCTCCCTCATTAGAGGTTAGGTACGTGAATCCGCATCTTCCTGGGATGACTCGGATTACAAGACTGCGTGAATTGTCACGTGTATCTAATTTTGTTTTTGCTAACATGTCTGTTTGCAGTGATCTCAAAATTTCTGTGTGTTTTTGAGTCCAATTGATTTGTTTAAAATCAGGTTTAATTAGTTCGTAAAGAGGTTTAACCCTCTCTGCGTAATTTAGAATGTAAGTTCTTCCGAAATTCAGAAAACCTAGTATGGATTGTAAATTCTTCAGCGTTTTTGGAGCTTGGAGTACAGCGCACTTCTCTAAGAAGTTGTCCGCTAGGCTTTTTCCTTCACTTGATAATTCGTACCCTAAAAATAGTACTGTCAGATGGGCAATTCGAGACTTTTTTAAAGTTGAATTTGTAACCCTCTGCTGCGAACCCAAGTATAATGGTGTTCACTCTTTTCAAGTGAGTATCCAAGTCGTCGTCTGTGAGATAAATATCATCTACGTAAGATATTGCCTCATCATCATATATTTGTAGTAACTCTGTTACTCTAGCTGAGAATAGTCCTGGGCTGTTCTTGAACCCCTGTGGGAGTCGACAGAATTTTTTCTGCGACCCAAATGCTGAGAAAGCGGTCAAATATCTGCTTTCTGGTGCAATGTTTTGACAAAAGAAACCATTAGATATGTCTAATGTCGTTTTATATTTTTTCCTAACTATGTTATTCATTAGGGCTGCACTATGCGAGTTTATTACTGCAAATGTTTTGCAACATGTATTAAGGTGTCTGTAGTCCAAAACTAGACGATATGAATTGTTTGGCTTGGAGACAGGAAACAAAGGATTGTTCATTTGAGAGGTGCATGTTTCAATCACCCCCTGGTATTCAAGTTGATCTAAGATCTCCCTGACTATTTTTTTAGCTTCTTGCTTAATGGGATACTGCCGTTGGGCAGTTGGTTCACTTTTTAACTGGATTTTGTGAGGAGGTGAGTCCTCATCCCATCCTACATGATTTTTATATAATGCCGGTGCCTGGGCTACTGCCCATTTCCTTGCATAAGTATATTTTTTGTGAATCGGAATGTGATTCGAGAAGGCAGGCATATTCACTTCTTCGCCACGAGGGCACTCCCTGACAAACTCTGGGGGCCAATCTTTTTCAGCTAACAGAATATCATAGCCTTTTGAGAGTTTATCCCAAAATAGACCCTTTATTTTCCTAGTCTTATCACCCTCTATACGCAATGTTATTTCGTATATTTTATGGGGCTCGCTAAGCCTGGTGTCGGCAGTTTCAACCTGAATGTATTTATTCGTGTCCACTGTCTCCAGATGACTCATCAAGATCTTACGCGCTATACTGATTTCTGCTGCACTGTCCAACATTGTCAATGCCCACTCCCCGATTTTCAACTGTGTCCTCAGTATTCTCGGCATGGTTGATTACTCTAATACTGGCTACCTTCTTTTTCTGAAATTGAGATTTTTTACTCTGAGCAGGTTCCTTGTCTTTGGACTTGGTGTGCTCTCCTGGGTCTGACCGTCCTCTTCTTTCCGATTTCTGCGAAAAAGATCGAGAGGGACATGTATCAATACTTTGATATCTATCAGGTTTTTTCAGATTATCCCTATTTCTAAGGTTATATCTTTTCTCAGAGGGCTCCCTCTGCGGAGACTGGTGTTCTCGAGTCAGAGTTCTTTCCCTCCGTCGAGGAGACCTTCCTCTGGACTGGAAAACTTTTTCCTTGGGAGTGGATTGTTTATTTCCATCCCAGCTCTTTTTAGGAGTATTTAAATTATTTTTAATAAATAATTTTTCTGGATTTTCTAGCAGTTGGGGCTTTATCGGTTTTCCACCCAAGCTGTCTCTACCTAATTCTTCATAGCATTTTTCTGTGATTTTGGCAAGCTCAACTGGCTGATCTTTTATATCTGTTTCCTTCAACTTCTGGCGGATCGCCACAGATGCTGCTTCTCCCTTTATGTTGGCTAACAATATAGCCGAGACCTGCTTGAAGTCTTTCAGTAATTTCATACCAAGAGTTAAAGCGGGCTCTGGACCGTATTCATTTTGAATCTGTTTTAGCACTTCTGGTATTACCGCCATAGACGGAACACCATGTGTTTTGTGTAAATGGAAGCAAAGACTGTACCCCAAGTGTCGCAGTCCTCCACGTGTGGTGCGATTCCCATAGGAAGGCAGATTGTCAAGATTCTGTGTTTCTCAATAGGGGTAGTATCAGGAAATACCGCCTCTATTTGAGTGATTTTCTGTGCTAACCAGAAAGGGATTTGTTCCAGTTTTACGGGTGTTTTACCAAGACATGACTGTATGTTCTGTGGTGTAATTTTATTAGTGTTCCCCTGATGAGGGGTCAGCTGTGGTACATTAACAGCTGGTTGGACTGTTGCAGTCCGCATTACATATTGGACTAATTGCCTATGTATTTTTATTAATGTTTTTAGCTGTACTAACAGCTCTTCTTTTGACATTTTTGCAATGTCCGGATGTGGTGTGTAGCTGGCTAGAACCGGCCACATTGCTCCCGGTCTACCTAGTGGACCGAGCCTGGTAATATGATCATTGTGTTTTAGGGCGCCATTAAACCAGAGCAGGTGCTCTTGGAATTTTAGTGGGATTTCAGTCTCCTCGAAAGGAGCGTACTCTTCCGGAGGTTCCTCTATTTTGTAATATTGAAACTCTTTTGTTGTAGCGTTTGCCGCTGGAAAGTTTAACCATGAATAGATTACCTCTGTCTGCCGATTTTCGTGAGCCTCTATCACAAAAATTACTGTACCACCTTGAGGTGTCAGTCCGTTCTCTATAAGTTTTAACGTTATAGATTTTCTTAAGTGGACCGGGATGATAATAGCATCCGGGTCAGTCTGTAGGAGACTCGAGTCTTCCTCTATTAGTAGGGCTGCCATCCTAGCTGCTGCCCTTTCCTCTTCACTGTCTGACATTATATAAATGCAGGTTTTGCAGAGTTGGTCTCCAAGGAGACAAAGATTAGGTGCACAATATTTTGGAACACTGTATCCTTCAACGTTGAATAAACCAGAGCTTTACATAGGAATCTCTTCCTACTGAGTTCGGGCGGATTTTAACCTTTCACCCACTCCAGACGTCTATTGGAGTATTTACGGGAGAAAGGGGTCTGTGAAATATGCACGACTGAGTTACTCTAAAGTCTTGCGTTAGTTTATCGCCTTACCAAACGTTGGGCGCCATGTAGTGTAGTTCCTAGTTTCCCACTAGGCCCTGCGCATTGGAATAACATAAACAGTAGTATCGACGTAGAAGTGCGGATCTTCCAGGCCTCTACTGACTATGCTAAACTTAATTGGGTTAGTTACCAACTAGCTCAGAGGTCACTGGAAACTTTCTTGACTGAATAGGAAGTGATCAGCTTCCCTGGCACAGACAAGAAGGGAATCAGTTTTCCAACAACTGTGCAACATGACAACTTTGCTCCTCAGATTAAGAGTCAATCTCTAGGGTCGTGTGAAACAATAGACAGTTATTTTACTCAGTCAGGTTGGTGCAGGTTACTTTCACAATATGTAGAGAATAGAGAGACGGGCGTTTGTCAATAAAGGATTAACATTTATTGAACCGTCTTTCTTCTCATACAAGAGAAATGTATTGCCACAATTGCAAGACTTGTTGTGATAAAAAGTACGTACAGTAAGATAAGTATTGCGAGATAATACTGTAAAAGCATTGATATGGTTTCTTAGCCATACAATGGTTTAAAAGTAATAAAACATATATACATTCATATATACATTAGGCTAAAATACTCAACTGGTGCTTCTAACTACGCCTACCCCAGTGTACCTGACCTAAGCCTAATACTTGGGAGGGGAGTAAGTAAGTAGCTCTAAGTTAAGTTGGTTTTGCCAAGGTTTGCTTCAAGAATTCTCACTAAGGGTTTAGTCAACACCATACCTCTGAATAGAATGATGGAGGTCTGGTATCTCCTTCAGGGGGAACTCGGTATCCCAGTCACCCGCGAGGGTAGACCAGAAACGCTGGAGCTGAATTTCTCGGCAGGAGAAAGGCAGCGTCTCTCTTCTTCAGCGCGTCGAGGAGGAGAAGGAGGGGGGACAGCGTCCGCGGGCAGCTGGCATCTGCTGGGCTCTTCGCGGAGGGACGGCTGTTCAGCTCCTAGTTTCACCACACCATCGTTCGCGCTTTAGCAGCGATAATGGTATCAGCAGCTTCGGGCGACGGGCAGCAGGGTGCTAGCTTCAGCGAACCACAGCTAACAACGGTAGCAGCAACGCAGCGTACTGCAGACAGCTAGCAACAGGCAATTGCTTAAGGCAACGTTGGTAATATTTATACCTGAAAGGTGCCTGGTTTGACGTAAGTTTTCTGGACATAAGACGTCAATTAAAGATGTCACTAGGAAGTGATAGCTATCAGTTGCTCATTAGAGTTCCATTACTAATCAAAACACAGCAAGCGGGGATTTCCAGGTTTGCTGAGTTTTTATCTTGTTGAAGAACTCGGAGTGTTAATCTAGGAATCTCAGATAGTGACTTCTGCTCTGTCATTGCACTAATTGGTTGCAAAGGAAGTGGCAGAGAAAACTATTCTGGAATGTGGCTCTGTTCGTGTGAGGCCAGAGATGACTTTCTGAATATCGCATTTGAACGGTTATGCCAATATAGGGAATACATGGATTTATAGCCGAATAGGGGCATAAGGTCACAGTATCGATCAGGATCCTAGATAAGCACGCAACATTATCTGAAATTGTTTCCTATGTTCCAACCAGAGAACTGCGCTCCTCCTCGCAATTCCTGCTTTCAGCCCCCCACTTTCGGAGAAAGAAATGGGGAGGATCCAAGTTTGCAACCCTTGCCCCACTCCTGTGGAACTCCCTTCCTCTTGAGCTCAGATCTATAACTCTGTACCCTCAATTTCGGAAGCAACTTAAAGCCCACCTATTTGTCAAATGTTTTAACTAAACCACTTGCTGTTCCCCTCTTCCTATTCTGCTCCCCCCACTCCTACTCCGTAAAGCTGTCTTTTGTAGCGCCATGAAACCGCTGGTGAAAGTGCGCTTTACAAATATTTTAAACTCAAACTCAAACTACTTCTCCTTCTCATGATCTGAATTCTGTTCCCACTGTTTCTCCACATTCCTTTCATCTTCTGCCCCAACATGAACAGGTTAGACGTGCGGAATTTATGAACAACTCCTTTGTCCAACTTCTTCATCAACATCAGTTGGTGATGAACACTACCAACTGTTGGGTGTGCGGGTTAATGCCACATACCATGGATAAGGGTATTCTGTATTTGGTTCTTCCTTACAGCTCCCAGGGGTCAGCTCGGGCATTTCAAACCCTGTTCCGTAGTGCACTAGATTTTTTCCCCCGTCGAGAGCCACGCTCTGCAGACCTTGGTCCCGGCCCGTACCACAAGTCTTTGGCGATTGCTGACTTAGATAGAGATATTTTTGATGCATCGCTTATTCCAGAGGAAGAGGTGCGAGCATAGAAGGATCTGAGTGAGGCTGAGTATAGTATGTCAGTGGGTGATAGACAGCTTAAGAGCTCGTCTCCGATCTGGATCGTACCCCACCTTGGTCGTTTCTGCCTGCAAGGTCTTGGTCGAAATCCGAGAGCTCAGCTTGGGAAGAGTGCTTGTACTGACACGTATGTTTTACCGATGCTCTCTTCCCCTGTCCTCTTAACTGCCAAGGGTACCTATTTTGTATGTTATGATCGCGCTTATACGTGGTTGCCCCGTGACTTTTCGGGCACCTGCTATATCGCGAATCTTTTGCCACCGACTTTCACAGTTGCCTCAGACTATCACAAGACTAGAGTTGTGAGAGGCGTTATTAGCAAAGAGGACACTGCCGGTCAAGAAGCAGGAGACTTCTTTAAGGGTTTCCTGCCGTTTTGGGGACCTATGATCAATAGTAGGAGCCTGAGACAGTTGACTCGTGTGGTACAATCGACTGCTAACATAACTGCAAGTGCTCTTGGTAATCTGACGGCAGAGCTTCAGGCGGATAGGCTTATGACGTTGCAGAACCGTATGGTTTTAGATGTTGTACTCGCAGATAGAGGTGGTGTGTGCAAGGTGATCCATTCGAGCTGCTGTATTTTCATTCCTGATAACGCTCCAACTGTTTATCAAGCCATCTCGAAGTTGCACAAGATCTCTGAGTCCATACACGTGGACGAAGGTGATTGGACGCTTCTTGGATGGTTTTGGGGTCTGATGTCGACTTGGGGTTGGAAGATTCTGATGATCGTAGGGGTTGTTGTGATGTTTCTGTTCACGTGTTGTCTTTGCGTGCAGTGTGGTCCTGCCTTATGTGGCCTCTGTGCTACAACGTGTATAAGAAGGCCATCTGTTACCAAAGAGACATTGATGGATAGAAAAATTTTCCAGCAACAACTGAACGATCTGATGAATATCGAAATCGATTCTGATATCGACCAGTGCTTTCCTACATGAGGGCAAAAGGAGCGTCTGAGGTTCCGTGAGAATCGTAATGACGTTTTGGACTTGTTCGAATATGGACGAGTTTGGTATCTATGAACCGCAAATGACAAGTTTAGTGGGTGTACGCGTTTTCGCTACCCTACTTTGCAGCGTTCGTCCTATTCGTGGGTTTCTTCATCTGAACCCACGGGTTCCATTTTAGATACGGCATCCATTTTGTTTCTTGCCCTCACGTAGCCGGCGAACGGACAGTGTTCGCTTCGTGACCCTGGGTTTCCCAAGCTCTTGCGGAAGATGCATATCCCTTTGAGTGTGTCTTTATGACTTGGGCGATGATACGGAAAAGGCGGATGGCTCCGCTCGAGGCTCATCTTGCCATGTTGGTCTATTGTTTCAGCCGTGCATGTGTTTAGGCACGAATTCTTTGATCCTGTGATCACGCTTCCGATATTGCCCCCTACACTCTTTTCAATCTGTTGTCTGTCTTTGTCTCTCTTGCACCTGTTTCTGTCTCTTCTTTTAACTCGTTTACGATTAGAGTGGAAAGTGCTTAATGTGGGATAAACGTACTTTTACAGTTGGGAACCGGCAATGCTACTGTAATTATGTTCCGGGCTCCTGAAAACATGAATGCAACCCTTTTGAAGTTTACTGTGGGAACTGAGTTGTAACCTTTTGTTCACTATGTTGTGCAATGACGAAAATGTGTATAAAAGGAGCAATCCACTTTTGCAATTCGAAGCAGACTCTCAGAACCTACACTTGATTGTACTTCTTGCGATCTCTGTATCCCTGCAGTAAATAAACGCTGATCTTTGACGCCGAAGGAAGTGTCCCGTGTCTCTGTGGTTTGTACGCCAGAACAGGTAACCCACGAAGGTTTCAGGTGTTGTCCCCTGGCACCGCTGGGCCATAGAAAAGCCCAGTCCTTCAGTAGTGCTAATTGATACTTCTACTTATGAACAAAGAATGAAGTCTCTCTGTAATGA